>NC_088414.1:12918243-13218243 GCF_034236695.1 Oncorhynchus nerka | reverse complement strand
ATGATTTTGGAATGAGATGTTTGACAAGCACCTGTCCACAAACTTTTGGTCATGTAGTGTATATGTAAAACTAAATGAATAAGTCATGCGGCCGACAAAGTGAATGCATCTATACTTCAGCGCCGCTAACAAATGTAATCTCTGGGACGGAAAATGCTTAAAACAGGGTTTGAGGCACACTCAATCTGAGAGGCAAATCAATATGAGATGAAGGAAGCCTATATTATGGGGCCTAATGCCATACTCAGGTAATAGTTTGGAGTGATATCATGTGGTGTAAAGGGTGAGAGCTGTAATGTATGCAACACATGAAAGAAATGACAGAATATTGAATCAAAGTGCCCAGTGCTATCATTGGGCCTGTAATGATGCGTACCATAAATCAGACTTTTACCTCCTAGACAGAAATTACCCTCATGAGGCATGACCATTGATGATGCCAAATGTAATGCATTTTATTTATTGATGATAATGAATACTATTGTGAAGATACACTGGTTGTTTTCAATAAATATACATTTTATGCATACTGTGTATACTGAACAAAAATATAAAGCACCACATACAACGATGTCAACAATTCTACTGACTTACAGTTCATATAAGGAAATAATTAAATTGAAATAAATTCATTAGGTCCTAGTCTATGGATTTCACATCACATGGCAGGGGCCATGGGTGGGCCTGGGAGGGCATACAGTGGGCCCACCCACTTGGGAGCAAGGCCCAGCCAATCAGAATGAGTTTTTCCCCACAAAATGGCTTTATGACAGACATAAATACTCCTCAGTTTCATCAGCTGTCCAGGTGACAGGTTTTAGATAATCCCACAGGTGAAGAAGCCAGATGTGGAGGTCCTGGGCTGGTGTGGTTACATGTGGTCTGCGGTTGTGAGGCCAGCTGGATGTACTGCCACATTCTCTAAAATGACATTGGATGCGGTTTATGGTAGAGAAATTAACATGAAATTCTCTGGCAACAGCTCTGGTGGACATTCTTGCAGTCAGCATGCCAATTGCACGCTCCCTCAAAACTTGAGACATTTGTGGTATTCTGTTGTGTGACAAAAATGCACATTTTAGAGTGGCCTTTTATTGTCCCCAGCACACGGTGCACCTGTGTAATGAACATGCTGTAATAATCAGCTTTTTGATATGCCAAACCTGTCAGGTGGATGGATTATCTTGGTAAAGGAGGAATGCTCACTAAGAGGGATGTAAACAAATTAGTGCAACATTTTGAGATAAATAATCTTTACGTGCATAAGGAACATTTCTGGAATCTTGTATTTCAGCTCATGAAACATGGGACCAACACTTTACATGTTGCCTTTATATTTTTGTTCAATATAGTAAGGTTGAGCACTGACACTTTTGTCGCTTTAAAAATGCTTACGCAAGAGTATAAATTCCTTATGTGCCTATGCATAATCCCAATGTTGGGATAATTGCCACTTGAAAATAGTATATATTTGAATAATAATGTTGGGTTGATTTTAAACAAGCTTTTTTTGTGTAGTGCTATGTTTGGAGTCGCAATCCTTACACAGAACCCAAACTGTCTGCGTGCGTGCACCATCGTGCGCTATCGTGCATAAATGTATTTTTTCCCCCTACACCAAATGCAATCACCACACGCAGGTTAAAATATCAAAACAAACTCTGAACCAATGACATTAATTTGGGGACAGGTCGAAAAGCGTTAAAAATGTATGGCAATTTAGCTAGTTAGCTTGCACTTGCTAGCTAATTTGTCCTATTTAGCTAGCTTGCTTTTGCTAGCTAATCTGTCTTGGGATATAAACATTGAGTTGTTATTTTACCTGAAATGCACAAGGTCTTCTACTCCGACAATTAATCCACACATAAAACGGCCAACCGAATCATTTCTAGTCATCTCTCCTCCTTCCAGGCTTTTTCATCTTTGAAATTATATGGTGATTGGCATCTACACTTTTACCATGACAACCGGCTAAACATTTCATCGTTCAATCCCCCACGTGGGTATAACCAATGAGGAGATGGCACGTGGGTACCTGCTTCTATAAAGGAGATGGGAGAGGCAGGACTTTCAGCGCGATCTGCGTCAGAAATAGAAAGGAGTTCTATTTTAGCCCTTGGCATCGCAGACAATCGTTGGTGCACGCGAGAAGTGTGGGTGCAATAAATTAATAACATGGATTTCTGGTCAGCATGTTAGCGCCTTAGCTTGCAGTTTAATTAAGCCCATCCTCAACCCCATCCACAACATCTTAGCTTATCGTGAGTCTACTTGATACTAGAGTCCTGCACAGGCCAGTTTTTTTGTAGTGATGGGGTAAACAAAGATTCCTGAAGCATTGAGACTTTCCAAGCCGACTTTCCAGCCAATTGTTAGTCAGAGCTTCATTATCGGTTCACAATGCTTATTACTGACATCTGCTGGTCAGCAATAAATAGCAATGTGTGTGATTTTTTACTAAACTAGGCAAGTCAGTTTTTAAGAACAAATTCTGTTGTTCAGGGGTAGAACAACAGATTTTTAACCTTTCGGTTACTAGTCCAACGCTCTAACCACTAGGCTACCTGCCGCCCAACAATTATCAGATGAAGGTTATTTTTTTCTCCACTAATTTCATCAAAACACCATGTCGGAGCTATTACTTATTGGCTTTAATAGCCCACAATCAGTTGGATTAAAGGATCGCATTTTACATCATGCCTTTTTGCCTTCAAGTTTACTCTTTTTCAAAACCGGAATTTATGGCATGATTTAGGATTTTAAGAAAAATGCTTAAGACAGAAGCTTATACCATGCTAAATAAAATAAAAATATTTGAACAACAGTACAGAAAGTGTGGTTTCACATAAAACTATTTTCAAAATAGTGTCACTTCAACAGGATTTGACCTCATACCCTCACGACCCTAAATGTTCCATAGTTCCCTACTCTACCTGCTAAACTCCCAGTCAGGTGTAATTACATGTACAAAGTCCTCACTATATTTATAAGTACGGTATCCAGTAGAGGTATGTTTTTGAAAGCAGCTTAATTGAAGAAAGCATTGGAACCACGGCAAAATCTGTGGGATCTCCCATTTTGCAACACACAATTTGAAAAAGGCCGTGATCAAATGCCCTTAGACACAACTTAAAGATTTGTCTATCTACGGCAGTGGATAAGAAGTATGCAAAAGTGTTTGTCCTAAACCACTACAAGTGGTGGTCGGCTGAATGAATTCAACTTCGTCTCAAAGTAAATCTGAAGATGCACTGTTCACAAGTTCACAAATAAGCATTGAAATGCAGTAACATGCCTTTCGTAATGTCACCTCTAGGTGTCAGCATCAGCATTTGTCTTGAGTAGATTTACTACAGTGTTTACAACAGTCAAGGTCATGTAAACAAACACAACTTGAGATATTACATTATGATAAGCACAAGCTATCTGTTTATTAGAACAATGTTTTTTTTATATAAACCATATGTACATTACACTGTTGTTATTCAATACAAAATAGATTGGCTTTACATTTCAACTGAAAATGGCATGCGCTGATGATTTAAACCAATTATGGAGGCTTACAGCACTGGTTTTGGTTGCACATTTAGCTAGCTAGCTACTTGTCTCATCATGAATGCAAGCACATGGACTGAAGGATAGATATGTGCAACTGTCTAGCTTTGGCAGATTGCATATTTCGGAAAACTATCTAAATAAGCCCACTAGCTAACACAATAGGCCCAGACAGTAACAATGTTTTTTTTGTATCAAGGATGAGTGATCAATTTTGTTACAGTGCAGTATTAGCACATAAGTAGCGCAGACTGCTAGCTAGCTAAGTTAACCTTTTTGGGATAGGGGGCAGAATTTCCACTTTTGGATGAAGAGCGTGCCCAGAGTGAGCTGCCTCCTACTCTGTCCCAGATGCTAATATATGCATAGTATTAGTAGTATTGGATAGAAAACACTCTGAAGTTTCTAAAACTGTTTGAATGATGTCTGCGAGTATAACAGAACTCATATGGCAGGCGAAAACCTGAGAAAAATCCAAACAGGAAGTGGGAAATCTGAGGTTTGTAGTTTTTCAAAGCTTGGCCTACCGAATACACAGTGTCTCTGGAGTCAAGTTGCACTTCCTACGGCGTCCACTAGATGTCAACCGTGTTTAGAAACTGGTTTGAGGATTCTACTATAAAGGAGGGGCTCATGAGACCTGTTTGAGTCAGTGGGCTGGCAGAGTGTCTCAGGCTCGTGATGTGAATTCTCCGGTTGGAACATTATTGATGTTTTATGTTAAAAACATCCTAAAGATTGATTCCATACATCGTTTGACTTGTTTCTACAACCTGTAATGGAACTTTTTTAGTTTTTGTCTGGACGAAGTGCTCACGCCTCATGAAGATGGATTACTGGGCTGAACACGCTAACAACAAGTGGCTATTTGGACATAAATGATGGACTTTATGGAACTTTATGGAACAAATCAGTCATTTATTGTCGAACTGGGATTCTTGGGAGTGCCATCTGACGAAGATCATCAAAGGTAAGTGAATATTTATAGTGTTATTTCTAAATGGCGGATATTTCTTTTGGTGGATTGGGCTCTGAGCGCCGTTCTCAGATTATGCTTTTCCCGTAAAGTTTTTTTGAAATCTGACACAGCGGTTGCATTAAACAAACCAAATTATATTTTGTATTTGAGATTCTTCAAAGTATCCAACCTTAGTCTTGATGACAGCTTCGCACACTCTTGCCATTCTCTCAATCAGCTTCACCTGGATTGCTTTTACAACAGTATTGAAGGAGTTCCCACATATGCTGAGCACTTGTTGTCTGCTTTTTCTTTCCTCTGCGGTCCAACTCATTCCAAACCATCTCAACATGGGTTGAGGGAGGGTGATTGTGGAGGCCAGGTTCTCTGATGCCATACTCCATCACTCTGCTTCTTGGTCAGATAGCCCTTGCACAGCCTGGAAGTGTGTTGGGTCATTGTCCTGTTGAAAAACAAATGATATCCCACTAAGCGCAAAACAGATGGGATGGCGTACCACTGCAGAATGCTGTGGTAGCTATGCTGTTATTAAGTGTGCCTTGAATTTCAATTATATTTTCATATCTTATCAAAATCAGTCGCTTATTAATGAATTGTACCTCATCAGTTCTCATTACTGAACGTTGCAAACCCTTGGATATCTGCATGAACCCTAGTATAAATTATGAATCTTGGTTGACAAAGGACAAAGGAAAGGGGGGGGCGTTCAAGAGCAGGAGACTCATAGCTGATAACTACACTCATAGAAATTGCTAATACTTTGAATATGAACAACCGCTCATTTGAAAAGAAATTGCAATTTACACAAGTGTTATGTCTTGTTGTCTCACTCTGTGGTCGCCGGTCCATCTGCTGGAAAGAGTCGACAGAAAAGTCACAGTCTGTCATAGTTGTTATAATGGTTACCTCAGAGTACCATTTGAAAATCTTCTTAGATCGGCTGCGTTACCAGACTAAAGTATTTAAACAGCTGCAGTCTGCATAACTATTCTTTAGTTTGTAGATTCCTTTGCCATTTCAATGTGGGAATGATCTCTACATGCTTAGGTCTTGTCCTTTGATATACGTAGTTGTAGTGTCAACCATTTCAAAATGTAGCTACCGCTACTTAGTTTCTGGTTTAGAAATTCAACCATTTACATCCTTAGCTTATACCGTGGTTTACGTGGCCTGATGTGAACAATATCACGGGGGCTTTAAACTTGGGTGGAAAAGGGCTGTCTCATCATATTTGTGCCCACATGGGCGTGGCCACTGACTGTGCATAAGTTACCATAAAACAAACAATTGTCAAATAGAAGACTAAATCACATTATCTTTTCAAAAGTATTCTTATACTTATTCATCCATTTTATACAACATTCAGAAGTAAACCTGACCGCTGGGAAATGTACACTTTAAAATATATAGCTACAGTGTATGTTTCCTGTCCTTCATGTGATCACCAAAGGAAACGCATTCAACATGACTGTCCCTTGATTGCCCAAGGACCATTCCCACATTATGAAAAATATAAATATTGGGGATTAGGAGTTTTGGGAAGAAGAATGTATTTGTTCTCCATAGCGAAGAGAGAGTTTTTAGCAGGAATTTATTTATTTTTTCAAGCAATCTCTATTTAGAACAACAAAAAGTAAGTAAAAATGCCCACTGTCATCAAGCTAGGTAAGAGATTATTACATACGGTATGTTTAAGTGATTGATAAGACTGAACTAGATCCATGATAATTCAATAATCAACATGGTGTCTCACCTTTAACCAATAGCCTATCAAAGTAACAGCTCTAACAAATAAAGTACAAATGCCATTTTTGATTGTTTTTAAGACATCCTCTATATCAAATTTTAGCCAGACCTCCCAGCCAACCAGAGTCGCCTGCAACGCCCACCAGTCTAGTCAATAACTCTCTCCCCAACACTAACTTCAACTAACTTCTTCCCCAACTTTTTCTTTATGTCTCATGGGAAAGGTTTGGAAAACAAAGTTAAATGAAAACACACATACTCCTACATATTCACACATAAACAGTACACCCTCCATTTAATTCATATCATGGGCCTATATAGTATAATAGTGCTCTTTTTACTTGCACACAATATAGGGGCGACCGGGGTAGCCTAGTGGTTAGAGCGTTGCTGGATTGAATCCCCAAGCTGACAAGGCGAAAAGCTGTCATTCTGACCCACCTGTACTCCCTGTTCACTCTTGACTGCATGGCCAGGCACGACTCTTAAACCATCATTAAGTTTGCCGATCACACGACATTGGTAGGCCTGATCACCGACAACGATGAGACAGCAAATAGGGAGGAGGTGAGAGACCTGTCCGTGTGGTGCAAGGACAATAACCTCTCCCTCAATGTGTTTAAAACAAAGTAGATGATTGTGGACTACAGGAAAAGGAGGACCGAGCATGCCCCCATTCTCATTGACGGAACTGTAGTGGAGCAGGTTGAGAGCTTCACGTTCCTTGGCGTCCATATCACCAACAAACTAACATGGCCCAAGCACACTAAGACAGTCGTGAAGAGGACACGACAAAACCTATTCTCTCTCAGGAGACTGAAAATATTTGGCATCGGTCCTCAGATCCTCATAAGGTTTTACAGCTGCACCATCAATAGCATCCTGATGGGTTGCATCACTGCCTGGTATGGCAACTGCTTGGCCTCCGACCGCAAAGCACTACAGAGGGTATTGCGTATTTCCCAGTAATTCACGGTGGCCAAGCTCCCTGCCATCCAGAACCTCTATACCAGGCGGTATCAGAGGAAGGCCCTAAAAATGGTCAAAGACTTCAGCCACCCTAGTCATAGACTGTTCTCTCTGCTACTACATGGCAAGCGGTACCGGAGCGCCAAGTCTGGGTCCAAGAGGCTTCTATACAGCCTCTACCCCCAAGCCATAAGACTCCTGAACCACAAATCAAATGGCTACCCAGACTATTTGCATTGCCCCCCCCTCCCCCTCTTATACGCTGCTGCTGCTCTCTGTTATTGTCTATGCATAGTCACTTTAATAACTCTATCTACATGTACATATTACCTCAATTACCTCGACACCGGTGCCCCCGCACATTGACTCTGTACCGGCACCCCCTGTATTATAGTGTCGCTGTCGTCATTCTTGCTGCCTCCAGTTCAGTGGCCATACCTGTGAGATCAGTTGCGCATGTGGTCTCAATTAATTAGAGTAGGCTATAGCCTACGTATACATGGGCGGAGAAGCATGGGACAGTTATCTTTTCAAGAAAATGTACTTCATCAATAGGCCCATGATCAGGATATAGTTTACTACATTGCCTAGACAGGCCTAAATATTGATCATCCATATTTCTCTGCCTGAAAATCTTCCCACTCCTAAAAGTTAGGCTATAAAAATAGCTCAAGAGAAAGCAGTGGTGTAAAGTACTTAAGTAAACATATTTTAAAGTACTACTTAGGTCGTTTTTGGAGGATATCTGTACTTTACTTTAATATTAATTTTTTAATCAACTTTTACTTTTACTTCACTACATTCCTGAAGGAAATAATGTACTTTTTACTCCATACATTTTCCCTAGCAACCAAAAGTACTTGTTACATTTTTACAGGAAAATGGTCCAATTCACACACTCATCAAGAGGACGTTCCTGGTCATCCCTACTGCCTCTGATCTGGCAGACTCATTAAACACAAATGCTTCATTTGTAAATGATGTCTGAGTGTTGGAGTGTGCCCCTGGCTATCCATCAATAAAAAAGAAAAGCCGTCCGGCTTGCTTAATATAAGGAATTTGAAATGATTTATACTTTCACTTTTGATACTTAAGTACATTTTAGCAATTCAATTTACTTTTGATACTTAAGTATATTTAAAACCAAATACTTTTAGACTTTTACTCAAATAGTATTTTACTGGGTGACTTTCACTTGAGTCATTTTCTATTAAGGTATCTTTACTTTTACTCAAGTATGACAATTGAGTACTTTTTCCACCACTGAGAGGAAGTGCAAGTCTCTCCAACTCTACTCTCTTCAAACTACATCCAGCATATTTGCTGATATAGCCCAGTAATACAATGTAATTCTCACAATACTATGTGAGAATCACAGGTAATTGAACCTATATTTTAAATTTGATATGGCATATATGCCGCAAAATTGCTGGGACCATGGGTGGCAAGTCAGATGCGTTACACAGAGGTGTATTTTAAAGTACTACTTAACCCTTGTGTTGTCTTAAAGGTCAAAAATGACCCACCACTATGTTTAACAGCAGAGAAAATCGCCTAAATTATATTTTTTCAACATGAAAATTGATTACTTTTCCTCCTTTGTTCATATTTCCTTGAAAGCTGTACACTACCAGGATACAAATATTGTCTTAGGGTCATTTTTGACCCTGTAACTATGTACGCTGAGTCTGGAAGCAAGTTCAGGCTTGAATAAATAAACAAACATATCAAGAAACATGAACAGCACACCAATATGACACAGAAACAATGTTGACTGGGGAAGAAACCAAAGGGAGTGACATATAAAGGGCAGGTAATCAAGGAGGTGATGGAGTCCAGGTGAGTGTCATTATGCGCAGATGCGAGTAACGCTGGTGACAAGTGTGCACCATAGTGAGCAGCCTGGTGACCTATAGGCCGGAGAAGGAGCACTCGTGACAGACCCGGCAGTTATAAAATCACACCACAAAAACCACAAAGACACACACACAATGAGAAATTGAGATTGTGTGCAACTGATTGAACTCAGACAGAACTACAACTTTCTTGTGCACGTGCAGCATCTCCCCTCCACGACCCCACACATGACCCAAGTTCACAGACAAAATAAACATGTCTTGAAAGCGTTATTTACTAATGGGGAATGCAGTCAGAGGCTATAAAGGTGCTGCAGATGACAGTCCCCCCAGTGCTCTCTTTGCTGAAGCCATGAGTGCATGTTTCAGTGCCCAACAGGTCGTAGATTTGAATTTTTCAGATGTCCAAGAGGAGCAAGAGAACAATGATTTAGAAGAGGAGGAGGTATCTGAGGAAGAAGATGGGGAAGAATACAACCCAGAGCATGATGCATCATCTTCAAGCTGAAAGAGAGACATTTCTGTAAAAGAACAGCAAAATAACATGGTCCTTGTCGCCATACGACAACCAGGGCAGGATGGCAGCACAAAATGTCATAAGGATGACCCCAGGGCCCACAAGACATGCAGTTGCCCATGTCCAGGACAGTGCCTCAACATTCTACATGTCATAAGGATGACCCCAGAGCCCACAAGACATGCAGTTGCCCATGCCCAGGACAGTGCCTCAACATTCTACATGTCATAAGGATGACCCCAGAGCCCACAAGACATGCAGTTGCCCATGTCCAGGACAGTGCCTCAACATTCTACATGTCATAAGGATGACCCCAGAGCCCACAAGACATGCAGTTGCCCATGCCCAGGACAGTGCCTCAACATTCTACATGTCATAAGGATGACCCCAGAGCCCACAAGACATGCAGTTGCCCATGCCCAGGACAGTGCCTCAACATTCTACATGTCATCACACCAGCCATTTAAAAAATATATCTTGGAGATGAGACATTTGGAGGGCTTCTTTAAATATGGAGACAACTGGAAAAGGATGGATGAGATTGACCTGTGTGCCTACATAGGGCTGCTAATCTTAGTGGGTGTGTATAGGTCCCGAGGCAAGGCTACATGTAGTCTTTGGGATGCAGAGAGTGGAGAGGCGATTTTCTGTGCCACGATGCCACTGAAAGTAGTCTTGTTTTGCACACTTTGTATAAAATAATAAGATGCAGTACTATAGGATATTTCTTAGCGTAGCTCTTTATTAGCTAGCTATAATTGGCATGTTCACGTATCGCCAACCAGGATCAAACTGACCATGGCCTAACCATTCGGGTGGTCTTAACCAATCATAGCACAGTATGATATGGCGGTAAAATGCATCCAATTACAATTCAGTATGTTTACACATATGAATATTACAGAAGTCTTTCACACTTTCTCAAGAATGCAACGATTTGATAATGAGTCAAAACCTGCAAGGTGTGTGAGATATAAACTGGAGGCCATAAGAGAAGTTTGGGAGGTGGATTGAGCGTCTGACAAACCTCTACAACCCTGGGCCTGAAGTAACAGTGGATGAGCAACTGGTTCCATTCAGAGGTACATTTTTATTTTCATATCTGTAACATAAGTTATTTTCACTGTTAATTTTATTATGTACAGTGCCTTGCAAAAGTCTTCACCCCCCTTGGCGTTTGTCCTCTTTTGTTGCATTACAACCTGTAATTTAAATGGAATTCTCTTTGGATTTCATGTAACGGACATACACAAAATAGTCCAAATTGTTGAAGTAAAATAAAAAAATAAAAAACTTATTTTCAAAATTCTAAGTGGTGCGTGCATATGTATTCACCCCCTTTGCTATGAAGCCCCTAAATAAGATCTGGTGCTAGCAATTACCTTCAGAAGTCACAAAAATACCTGTTCGGAAAGGCCCCAGAGTCTGCAACACCACTAAGTAAGGGGCACCACCAAGCAAGCGGCACTATGAAGACCAAGGAGCTCTCCTAACAGGTCAGGGACAAGTTGTGGAGAAGTACAGATCAGGGTTGGGTTATTAAAAAAATATCCAAAACTTTGAACATCCCACAGAGCACCATTAAATCCATTATTAAAAATGAAAAGAATATGGCACCACAACAAACCTGCCAAGAGAGGGCCATACAACAAAACTCACAGACCAGGCAAGGAGGGCATTAATCAGAGAGGCAACAAAGAGACCAAAGATAACCCTGAAGGAGCTGTAAAGCTCCACAGCTGAGATTGGAGTGTCTGTCCATAGGACCACTTTAAGCCGTACACCTCACAGAGCTAGGCTTTATGGAAGACTGGCCAGAAAGAGCCATTGCTTAAAGACAAAAATAATAAAACAAGTTTGGTGTTCGCCAAAAGGCATGTGGGAGACTCCCCAAACATATGGAAGAAGGTTCTCCGGTCAGATGAGACAAGAATTGAGCCTTTTGACCATCAAGGAAAACGCAATGTCTGGCGCAAACCCAACACCTCTCATCACCCCGAGAACACCATCACCACAGTGAAGCGTGGTGGTGGCAGCATCATGCTGTGGGGATGTTTTTCATCGGCAGGGACTGGGAAACTGGTCAGAATTGAAGGAATGAAGGATGGAAATTAGTCGCTAAATACATGGAAATTCTTGAAGGGAAACCTGTTTCAGTCTTCCAGAGATTTGTGACTGGGACGGAGGCTCACTTTCCAACAGGACAATGACCCTAAGCATACTGCTAAAACAACAGTCGAGTGGTCTAAGGAGAAACATTGAAATGTCTTGGAATGGCTTAGTCAAAACATAGACCTCAATCAAATTGAGAATCTGTGGTATGACTTAAAGACTGCTGTACACCAGTGGAATCCATCCAAGGAGCTGGAGCAGTTTCGCCTTGAAGAATGGGCAAAAATCCCAGTGGCTAGATGTGCCAAGCTTATAGAGACAAACCCCAAGAGACTTGCAGCTGTAATTTCTGCAAAAGGTGCCTCTACAAAGGGGTTGAATAGTTATGCACTATCAAGATTTCTGGGGGGGTTGTCCATTTTTTTGTTTGTTTCACAATAAAACATATTTTGCATCTTCAAAGTGGTAGGCATGTTGTGTAAATCAAATGATACAACCCCCCAAATATATTTTATTTTCCAGGTGGAAGGCAAAAAAATTGGAAAAATGCCCAGGGGGTGAATACTTTTGCAAGCCACTGTATATAAACTAATTGGCGAGGGAACTAGAACAGTCTGCAGCATCCAGCCTCACCCTACTAGAATCTGAAGTCAAATGTTTACTGTTTTCTGATGCTTCTGTTCCCAACCAAGGAGGACCTACAGCAGTACATAGATCTTCTGCACACATTCTGTCAGACCTGGGCCCTGAGAGTAAATCTTCGCAAGGCTAAAATATTGGTGTTCCAAAATACAAATTCCATCTAGACACCCTAGAGCACACAAAAAACTATACATAACTCGGCCTAAACATCAGCACCATAGGTAACTTCTACAAAGCTGTGAATGATCGGAGAGACAGGGCAAGGGCCTGAAGGAGCTGTAAAGGAATTCAAAAGGAATTCAACATCCCAATTAGGATCTGGCTAAAAATACTTGAATCGGTTATAGTACCCCATTGCCCTTTACGGTCTGAATTCCGCTCACCAACCAAGAATTCACAAAATGGGGCAAGCAACAAATGTCTACTCTGTATGCAGAAAAACATCCTACATGTACAATGTAAAACACCAAAAAATGCATGCAGAGCAGAATTAGGCTGATGTCCGCTAATGACCAAAATCTAGTAAAGAGCCATTCGTTTCTACAATCATCCAAATTAAAACAATACTCACTCACACCTTCCACAAGAAATCCATCATCTACAACAAGATTGCCTTAGAGAAGAGTTGTTTAAGATAAGGATTGCTATTCTCACTGACAGTTGCACAAAGAGAGCTATTGTGCAAACCTCATCCCATGTATTGCAATTTGTATTAATTAGGGATCCCTAGCAGAAAATGTTCTTCCTGGGGTCCAAACACACCAAAGCACCCACATTACATATAAAACAAAACATGAAGCAGTGAGTTCCACTCATTCATGTTCTGAATGAGCTAAAGATTAAACAGTACATCGTGACATCCCTACACCACCACACGAAATGTTCAATACCACCATACAACAATAGCTCAATGTGTGCATATGCATATGCCTGTATCTTTGAATGTTTTATCTGCTTTTTAAATCCGATTCTACTGCTTGCATCAGTTACCTGATGTGGAACAGCCATGTAGTCATGGCTTTGTGTAGTACTGTGCACCTCCCATAGTCTGTTCTGGACTTGGGGACTGTGAAGAGACCTCTCTGGTCTTGTGGGGTATACATGTCTTGTGGGGTATGCATGAGTGTCCGAGCTGTGTGCTAGTATTTTAAACAGACAGCTCGGGACATTCAGTTCTTAAAAGCAAGTAATGATGAAGTCATTCTCTACTCCACTTTGAGCCATGAGAGATTGACATGCTTGTCATTAATGTTAGCTCTCTGTGTACTTTTAAGTCCCTCTTGTGGCACCTGATCACACTACTGAACAGTATTCTATGTGTGACCATACTAGGGCCTGTAGGAACTGCCTTGATGATAGTGTTGTTATGGCAGAGCAGGCTTTATTATGGACAGACTTCTCCCCATCTTAGCTACTGTTGTATATATGTTTTGACCACGACAGTTTACAATCTAGGGATACTCCAAGCAGTTTAGTCACCTCAACTTGCTTAATTTCCAACTTATTCATTACGAGACATAGTTGATTTGAATGATTTGTCTCAAATACAATGCTTTTGGAAATATTTAGGACTAGCTTTTTGCTAGCCATTCCGAAACTAAGTGCAGCTCTTTGTTACGTGTTACTGACATTTCAGATGCTGTAGTAGCTGACGTGCATAGTGTTGAGTCATCCTCATACATAGACACACTGGCCTTGCTCAAAGCCAGTGGCATGTCGTTAGTCAAGATTGAAAAAAGGGGCCTTAACAGCTACCCTGGGGAATTTCTGATTCTACCTGGATTATGTTTGAGAGGCTTCCATTAAAGAACACCCTCTGTGTTCTGTTAGACAAGTCATTCTTTATCCACATTACAGCAGGGGGTGTAAAGCCATAACACATACGTTTTTCAAGCAGCAGACTATGATTGATATGTCAAAGCTGCACTGAAGTCTAACAGGACAGCACCCACAATCATTTTCTCAGTCATTTCTCTCAGACAATCATCAGGCATTTGTGTAAGTGCTGTGCTTGTTGAGTGTCCTTCCCTATAAGCATGCTGAAAGTCTGTTGGCAATTTGTTTACTGTGAAATAGCATTGAGTCCGGTCAAAAAGAAATTCCAGAAGTTTACTAAGGTTTCGTTACAGGCTGATTGGTCGGCCATTTGAGCCAGTAAAGAGGGCTTTACTATTCCTGGGTAGTGGAATAACTTTAACTGCCCTCCAGGCCTGAAGGCATACACTTTCTAGTAGGCTTAAATTGAAGATGTGGCAAATAGGAGTGACAAAATTATCCTCTGTAATTTTCTATCCATATAGTCAGACCCTGGTGGCTTGTCATTGTTGATTGACAACGATACATTTTTCACCTCTTCCACACTGACAATATGTCATTCAAAAGTATAATTTTTGTCTTTCATAATTTGGTCCGATATACTTGGATGTGTAGTGTCAGTGTTTGTTGCTGGCATGTCATCCTTAAGTTTGCTTATCTTGCCAATGAAAAAGTCATTAAAGTAGCTTGCAATATCAGTGTTTTTTCTTGATGAATGAGCCATCTGATTCAATGAATGATGGAGCCCAGTTGGCTTTTTCCCCCAAAATTGAATTTAAGGTGCTCCAAAGCTTTTTCCTATCATTCTTTATATAATTTCTTTGTTTCATAGTATAGTTTATTTTTATTTAGTTTAGTCACATGATTTCTTTATTTGCTGCACGTTTGTCAATCAGCTGGGCTGCCAGACTTATTTGCCATTTCTTTTGCCTCATCCCTCTCAGCCATGCCATTTTTCAATTCCACATCAACCCACGGGGATTGAACAGCTTTTACAGTCATTTTCTTAATGGGTACATGCTTATTAGTAACTCAAATAAGCAATTTCATAAATGTGTCAAGTGCAGCATCTGGATGCTTCTCATTACACACCATGGACCAACAAATATTATTTACCACAACAACATGAATCACTACAAAAATTATTACATGATCAATTATACATTATATTAGGCCCAGCCTTTAGAACTTTGGTGTTCCTAGATATGGATACTATATTGTGATCACAACATCATATGGATTTGGATACTGCTTTAAAGCACATTTCTGAAGCATTAGTAAAGATGTGATGGCATATGAATACATGTTGATAATTTCATTCCCGTGCTGTTTGTTGTCCATTAGACCCTGGTAGGTTGATTGACAACCTGAACCAGCTTGCAGGCACCTGTTACAGTTTGAAGTTTTGGCTTGAGTGGGCAGCTTGATGAGAGCCAGTCAATATTTAAATCACCCAGAATATATACTTCTCTGTTGATATCACATACATTATGAAGCATTTCACACATATTATCCAGATACTGACTGTTAGCACTTGGTGGTCTATAGCAGCTTCCCACACTAATGGGCTTTAGGTGAGGCAGATGAACCTGTAGCCATATTACTTCAACAGTACTTAACATTAGATCGTCACTAAACTTTACAGGAATGTGGTTCTGAATATAGACCGCAACACCACCCCTGTTGGCATTTCTCTCTTTTCAGCAGATGTTATAACCATGTACTGCTACCACTGTATCAAAGGAATTTTCTAAGTGAGTTGCAGAGATATTCAGAATATGAATGTCATTTGTTACAAGCAAGTTATTGACTTCATGAACCTATGTTAATATGGGATATTGTTATGCCCTTTTCTGACTTTCTTGATTGTTTTTAATGCTTTACTGGGAAGCTTATCAGAAGTAGACATGCTCATGGTATTTATATTGGAGCTGATAGTGCAGGGTGAGCTGCACAAAGTGGTCTTCCTACTAGGGCACACCGCCTCAGTGCTAACAGTATAACTCTGGTTCACAGGCTAATGATCATTACATAAAATAGATGTAGGATCAACAGCGGTATTCAAGGCAATTAGGGGGATATAAGTTACTTATATTGTGTCTGCCAGCTCCCTAGGATAATGTTAATTTGATGCAGCATTATGTCAACTCATTGACACAATGGTAGGGATTAACTGAGCTGGTCTTGGGTCATTGACCAGCTCAGCTAATGATCCACCACCCCAGATTTTAAGTATCACTCAAAAAGGAAATAACCCCTTTTTGAACTGCAAAGAACCATTGAAGGGCTCAAAGAGTTCTTTGGGGCAGTATGGTTCCACATAAAACCATCACCGTTCCCAAAGAACCATTGAGAAACCCACATATTTGTTTGTGTGTATGTGTCACGTTCTGACCTTAGTTCCTTTGTTTTTGTCTTTGTTTTGGTGTGGTCAGGGCGTGAGTTGGGGTGGGCAGTTTGTTTGTTTTTCTATGTTGGTTTTTGAGTTCGGCCTAGTATGGTTCTCAAACAGAGGCAGCTGTTAATTGTTGTCCCTGATTGAGAATCATACTTAGGTAGCCTGGGTTTCACTTTTGGTTTGTGGGTGTTTGTTTCCGTGTGAGTGTTTGGGCCATACGGTACTGTTTCGTTTTGTTCACATCGTTTATTGTTTTGTTCCAGTGTTCAGTTTGTTTATTGAAAAGACATGAACACTTACCACGCTGCACCTTGGTCCTCCTCTCTATCTCCAGACGACATCCGTTACAGTATGGATATATGTAAACCTGTGCTAAGGGATTATTTAGAATGGGATAATAGCTTAATAGAGCATTTGATACTGAAAGCATTGTCACTGTACAGTGCGCTCAACCTCCCTGGGTGATTCCAGGCGTCGTGGGGATCCAGGCGTTGTGGGGATCCAATGACTTTCATTAAAATTACTCCTTCGGAAGCTCCATTCACAACTACAACACACTCTGTCATGGACAACATTTCTATTAGGGACTCTGACAGAGAAAGAAAAAGAGACACACTTGCAGAAGCATACTGTACAAATGAATCCATGGCCACATACACATAAACAAACAAACAAACAAACAAACAAACAAACAAACATACATACATACATACATACATACATACATACATACATACATACATACATACATACATACATACATACATACATACATACATACATACATACATACATACATACATACATTCACACACACAGTGACACACACACAGACGCGTGCATGCTCACACACATACATTTGAAAGTACGTTTCTCATAGTTGTTAAGCCTTAATCAGTTGTTCACCAATACAACAAAGTGTCTGAATCTTACTAAACCTGCACAGTCAGAATTCCCTACTCTGCAGAGAGAGGAAGCCATTATACTTTACAGATTGTCTCCTAGTGGTAAAACTCAAGGATCTTGGAGGCGTGTGCAGCAGCAGCCACTTGCTCTGGGCTGGCTCTCTGAAGAGCAGGGCTAGGAAATATTAAAATCCATAGAAGGACAATGGGCTTGCGTTGGGCCTGGAGAAACTGGGCCATCTCACTGCAAAGAAGAGCAAGACTCATAGCCAAGAGACTTGAGACTATTTGCCTTGAATTGATCAGAGGGGGAATGACCTGAAAGCAGGGATTCTTAAACTATGGGTCAAAACCCAAAGTGAGCCTGGGCATATAAGACATGCCCAAAGGGTTTGTGATGTTTGCTGGAGAGAACCTAAATGCAATCTGTGTGCATACCTATCAATAAACAGATGAAGTTGGAAGTGTATATACAGTTAGGTTGGAGTCACTAAAACTAGTTTTCAACCGCTCCACAAATTTCTTATAACAAACTATAGAATTTGCAAGTCGGTTAGGACATCTACTTTGTACATGACTCAATTAATTTGACAGACAGAGTATTTCACTTAACATTCACCGTATCACAATTCCAGTGGGACAGAAGTTTACATACATTAAGTTGACTGTGACTTTGAACAGCTTGGAAAATTCCAGAAAATTATGTCATTGCTTTAGAAGCTTCTGATAGGCTAATTTACATACTTTTGAGTCACATGACATCATGGGAAAATCAAAAGGAATCATCCAATTCCCAAATGCCTGAAGGTACCACGTTCATCTGTACAAACAACAGTACGCAAGTATAAACACCACCGGTTCACGCAGCCGTCATACTGCTCAGGAAGGGTTAGGGTTAGGGTTAGGGTTGGGCTAACCCTAACCCTAGAGATGAATGTACTTCGGTTTGAAAAGTGCATATCAATTCCAGAACAACAGCAAAGGACCTTGTGAAGATGCTGGTTGGAAACAGGTACAAAAGTATATATATCCACAGTAAAACGAGTCCTATATGGACATAACCCGAAAGGCGCTCAGCAAGGAAGAAGCCACTGCTCGAAAACCATCAGAAAAAAAGCCAGACTTCGGTTTGCAACTGCACATGGTGACAACATACTTTTTGGAGAAATGTCCTCTGGTCTGATGAAACAAAATAGAACTGTTTGGCCATAATGACCATCATTGTGTTTGGAGAAAAAAGGGGGAGGCTTGCAAGCTGATGAACACCATCCCAACCGTGAAGCACGGGGGTGGCAGCATAATGTGGGTGCTTTGCTGCAGGAGGAAGTGGTGCACTTCACAAAATGTATGCCTTCACGAGGATGGAAAACATATGGATATATTGAAGCAACATCTCAAGACATCAGTCAGGAGGTTCAAGCTTGGCCTCAAATGCATCTTCCAAATGGAACATGATCCCAAGCATACTTCCAAAGTTGTGGCAAAATGGCTTAAGAACAACGAAGTCAAGGTGTAGGAGTAGCCATCATAAAGCCCTGACCTCAATCCTATAGAAAATGTGTGGGCAGAACTGAAAAATTGTGTGAGAGCAAGGAGGCCTACAAACCTGACTCAGTTACACCAGCTCTGTCAGGAGGAATGGGCCAAAATTCACCCAACTTATTGTGGGAAGCTTTTGGAAGGCTACCCAAAACATTTGACCCAAGTTAAACAATTTGATGTCAATGCTACCAAATACTCAGTGAGTGTATGTAAACTTCTGACCCACTGGGAATGTGATGAAAGAAATAAAAGCTGAAGTAAACCGTTATCTCTATTATTCTGACATTTAACATTCTTAGAATAAAGTGGGGATCCTAACTGACCTAAGATATGACATTTTTACTAGGATTAAATGTCAGGAATTGTTAAACTCAGTTTAAATGTATTTGCCTAAGGTGTATGTAAACTTCCGACTTGCACTGTATGTATATTGTATCAATATAGATCGTTTCAAAGTGATAGAACACAATGATCTTACCATTCCAGATCATTATATAGTGTTAGAACTCAATGTTTCTAGAGGTGTCTGCTGCAGATGTGGTGCATTTCTCTGGAAGGCAGAGCTAAGCGTTAGTAAAAACCCTGTAAGGACAATTGGCTGGTGTTGTGCCTGGAGTAACTGGACCATCCCACTGCAGAGCAGAGCATATCAAATGTGGGCTGCATTCCAAATGGTGCCCTATTCCCTTTATAGTGCACCACATTTGACTACTTTTATAATAGATCTATTTATTTGTGGTTGTGGGTGACACTCAGGAAAAGTGCATCTGCTAAATTACTAGAATGTAAATGTATTTTGACACCGATCTTAGTTTATAGTTTGAGACCGATCACAGAGAAAGTTAGTTCCTAGCCATACAATTGTAAAATGTGCCTTTTGTGAGGTAAGGGTTAACTACACAGAAAATTGGCCATTGTTTATTTTTTTGTGTTACATTTCTAGTGTGAAATTCACTCTGTTGAAAAAATAACACTTCAGCGAGTTAATTTAACACTTTCGATGTTGCTCTGTACCAGATTTGGCCTGTGTTAGAGAAGGATGCACTGTCAAGTTCTCTGATAGAAAGTTACAGAGTTTCCTAAAATCTCTCCCAAAAATTGTTTCCAGCTAACTAAAAGTTACAGGTTGTAGATCTTCTTTGATCCTCTTCTCTTAGAGAAAGTGTCATATACACAGTAAATGCTCAGATGGGCCTAGCTCCAATCCTTGACCTTCCTTTCAATGGTAGAATAAAAGAGGGCAAACCCCACACAACGCAGGACAACATAACATAAACGTTGGGACTGCATGTTCACTGTCATTATACCCAAACACAGTGAACAAGACTACAGCCAAGCCAGACTACCAAAGGGAATTCGTACAACGCTTTCAATAGAACGAGGTAAAGGAAAGTGCTAATTTCCAGTCTATGAGTGTGAGTGAGTTTTTAAATTGTGATCAGCATAGCCCCTTATTGTGCTTCTTGTGTTTCCCCACCAGCACTGTAGGGAGAGACAAAAATGTTGGAACTCAAGAACTCGGATACCTGTCAACACCTGCTACCAACTAGCCAGCTAGCTAGCTAGATTGCAATGGAGCCCGCTTCGCTTGAAATAGCTAACAAATGCAAATTCCAGCGCAGTAGAAGCTGTGTTTAATATACTCTTGTCTGGGACAATATTGACAATCCGGAGTTCCAATGCGGCAATTGTTTGCTTGTGGGTGACTACAGGAATGAGGTGGCCATGCTTAGGAAACAAATCTCACTCCTTTGTGAATTTATGGGGAAAATGCAGATTGGAACTTTCTCATTCTTAACTCCTATGGCAGGACACCGTTTGGGCCTAATTTATGTTTCCCCGCCTCTGTCCCTATCCGAATGGCCTGTGCTACCTTGAACTTGCCTGTCAAGGAAGTCGTCTTCATCTGCTTCTCCTCCTCCATCCTGTAATGAAGTAGATGGAGAAATGGATGGGAGTGACTTTTAGCCTTCCATAACTGGCTACGAGACTATTACAGCTCTGTGGATGTAAAATGTATTGACAATTTTGATACATTCTGGAAACAAAGCTCATATTATATGGAGGATGGGATCCAACCAAATCACTTGGGCACTTGGGTTCCTGGATCCTTTCACATAATTATAAGGCTGCGTTGTAACAATGATTTATCAGTGACCCAATCCCAGTTTACTGTTAGCACTAATGCAGTGTGCCCTAGCAGGAAGTCAACTGTGTGCAGCTCACCTTGCACCAACATAAATAACCTGAGCATGTCTACCTCTGCTAAGCTTCCCAGTAAAGCAATGAAAACAATCAAGCATCCCATAAAAGTGCTAAAAATAGCCCACATTAACAAACAGTAGGTAGTTTAAGAAACAAGGTTAATGAAATCAATAATTTGCTAGTAGCATATGATTTTCATATTCTGACCATCTCTGAAACTCTGAAAATACCTTTGATGATACAGTGGTAGCAATACATGATTATAAGATCTACAGAAAATGCCAACGGTGGAGGTGTCACCATTTATATTCAGAACCACATTCCTGCAAAGGTTAGAGCGGATCTCATGTTAAAAAATGTTGAAGTAATATGGCTACAGGTTCAGCTGCCTCACCTAAAGCCCATTCTGGTGGGAAGCTGCGATGGACCACCATGTGCTAACAGTCAGTATCTGGACAACATGTGTGAAATACTTGATAATATATGTGATATCAACAGAGAGGAATATTTTCTGAGTGATTTAAATATTGACTATCAGGTTATCAGTCAACCTACCAGGATAGTTACAAACAGCACAGGAATGAAATCATCAACATGTATTCATTAAATATTTTCTGATGCTGCAAAAATGTGCTTTAAAGCAGTATCCAGATGAATGTACTGATCACAATATAGTAGCCATATCTAGGAAAACCAAAGTTCCAAAGGCTGGTCCTAATATAGTGTATAAGAGATCATATAATACTTTTTGTAGTGATTCATGTTGTTGATGTAAAGAATATTTGTTTGTCCATTGTGTGTAATGAGAAGCAACCAGACGCTGCACTTAACACATTTATGAAATTGCTTATCCTAGTTACTAATAAGCATGCACCCATTATGAAAATTATTGTAAATACTGTTAAATCCCCGTGGATTGATGAGGAATTGAAAAATGGTATGCTTGAAAGGGATGAGGCAAAAGAAATAGCAAATAACTGATTGGCAAACATACTGCAAATTGAGAAATCATGTGACTAAACTGAAAAAAATGAAGAATAAGCTACACTTTGAAACAAAGACAAATGACATAAAGAATGATAGTTAAAAGCTTTGGAGCACATTCAATTACATTTTGGGAAAAACGGCAAACTCCGCTCCATTCATTGAATCAGATGGCTCATTCGTCATAAAACCCAATGATACTGCCAAATACTTTGATGTTTATTTATTGGCAAGATTAGCAACAAGCACTGACACTACACATCCAAGTATATCTGACCAAATTATGAAAAACAAGCATTGTCATTTTGAATTTCTTCAAGTGAGTGTGGAAGAGGTGAAAACATTCTTGTTCTCTATCAACAATGGCTGTGTATCCATCTACTGGGTTATTGTCCTCATCCACAATGACTCCAAAATCATTCCAAACCGGAGATTTCACTTAGGAAAAATGTATGATGGAAAAAATGATCGGAATCATTTCTCTGTTTGACCGCTAGGTTTTATGGGTATTATGAATCATACTGTTGCAGTCTATTTGAGAGAGGGGGAGGAGGGAGAGAGGATGTGTCACCAACATAGAGAACAACGAATGGAATACATTTAGGGGTGAGCGAAAGGGACCGTGAGTGATCTCTGTGAATAAATATGAGAACGTGGAAAGTGCCTGAGAGAGTGAGTGATAATATAGGAGAAGAGGAGTGTAGCATCTGGTTGAATGTGGTAACTAGATGTGAGGAGATTAAATGGAAGGTCTTTAGGAACAGATGCCATCAAAAGAGCACAGGGGTTAGAGAGGGGCACAGCAGGCCTCTGTCAGAGATCTATCAATTTCTCACTCCCTCCAATATCTCAGTCTATACTTTACTTCTTCTCTATATGTGTTCCTCTCCATCTCGCCACACTCCCATAGTTCTGGAGTGACAGATCTCACTTCAGGTTTTGCTTCATTTTTTTCTCTACCTCTCTCTCTCCTTCAGGATGTACAGATTGTCTGGAGTTTTAGTTCTAAATTGAGACCACATGTACAGGGTGTTCTTCCTGGTTAACAGTAGAGCCTGTCACATGTTAACTAGGCCTGTGTAGCGCTACAGTAGACACCCTACTGATTCTCCTCTCCAACTCAATAGTCATTAGAATCAACCACTGCCTGGTTCTATTCACCATGTTTCCTTTTAGGTGTCAGACAATCTTTATTTCCTGTTATTTATCCTATTCTGGGATAAAAATCTAACACTAATGCTGAGTCATGGAATTTAAATTAGAATGTGTTGTTATCTCACCAATACCTCACCCTTCCGTTTCCCATAATACATTATTTTGAACTGAGAGAGGTGCAGCATGACCCAGACCTATAAGAGCCACAACCCTCTAGAGAGCGAGGGAAAGCCTTAAACTTTCTGATAGAACATTTTACCAAAGTAATATTTAATACATTATTGATAAGAAGGAAGGAAGGGGTTCTTTCCTGAAACTCCTTCCTCTTATCCAGCTCTTATTGGAGTTGCTGAATGGTTCATAGCCTACTGGCCCTGGCCAATTTTAGGAGGATGAGCAGGAAGTGAAAACTTTACCGTTCAGATACTGATTGTCAAAGTGGTTTCCTTGAATATTTCTGCATATGACATACAGTAAGTACTCTAATATAATATTACAATTGCTGATTACATATAGTAATAAAGTGGTAACTATTCCAACTTTGGGATTTCCATAGGCTCCCGAGTGGCGCAGCAGTCTAAGGCACTGCATATCAGTGTTAGGGGCATCACTACAGACCCTGGTTTGATTCCAGGCTGTATCACAACCAGCTGTGATTGGGAGTCCCATAGAGCAGCACACAATTGGCCCAGCGACGTTAGGGTTTGGCCGGTGTAGGCTGTCATTGTAATGAGAATTTGTTCTTAGTTAACTGACTTGCCTAGTTAAATAAAGGTTAAGTAAATAAAATAAAATAATTAAAGCTATTAATCAGTCTGTGTTCATCTTCAACATATGATGACAATAAAACAGAACAGATGAACAGGAATGACAAATGCTCTAACGGATGGCCAAAACAAGATTAGATACTGTAGAAATCTAGTTATCATTTAAAAAAATCCCCATAACTGTCATGTTGTTCGTAATAATGATGGTCGGACCAAGGCGCAGCGTATGTAGAGTTCCAAGTACATTTAATGAATAAAGTGAAACTTAAGCAAATACAAAACAATAAAGAATAAAAGAACCGTGACGACAATGCAGTGCTAACAAGCAACTAAACATAAACAATATCCCATAACACACAGGTGAAAAAAATTATACTTAAGTATGATCTCCAATTATAGCATAGAAAACTGTCTAGTGTCAGTGGCGGCTCTGGTGCGGGGCGAAGTATCCGCTCATCCGCCAGCATCGGGGGCGCTCTGGTGCAGGACCTTGTACCTGCTCATCCGCCAGCATCAGGGGCGGGGCTCTGGTGCGAGACGAAGTACCCACTCATCCTGCGGCTCCAGCCATGGACCTTGGAGTTCCGGACCGTTTACCCTCACAGGATCTATCGGACCGTGGACCGTCTCAGGATGTTCCCCGGACCGTGGACCGTCGTCAGAGGTTGTGGACCGTCGGAGGTGGTTCCGGACCGTGGACCGTCGGAGGTGGTTCCGGACCGGGAACCGTCGCTAGAAGCTCCGGACCGGGAACTGTCGCCAGGAGCTCCGGACCGGGAACTGTCGCCGTAAGCTCTGGACTAGGGATCGACGCAGGAAGCCTGGTGCGTGGGACCGGCACTGGTGGTACCGGGCTGATGACACGCACCTCAGGGCGAGCGCGAGGAGCAGGCACAGGACGTACCTGACTGGGAAGACGCACTTGAGGGAGAGTGCGAGGAGCAGGCAACGGACGCACCTGACTGGAAAAGTGCACTTGAGGGAGAGTGCGAGGAGCAGGCACAGGACGTACCTGACTGGGAAGACGCACTTGAGGGAGAGTGCGAGGAGCAGGCAATGGACGCACCTGACTGGAAAAGCGCGCTTGAGGGAGAGTGCAAGGAGCAGGCACAGGACGTACTGAGCTGTACTGGAGACCTGGTGCGTATAGCTGGCATCAATTGTTCCGGAACTGTAACACACTTCTCAGGACGAGTACGTGGAGCTGACTCAGGTGGCACCAAACTGACAACACATTCCTTTGGGCAAAATCTGTGCATCCTCCACTAACTGAACTCTCCCATTTCCCTCTCCTCCAAATTCTCCCAGACTGGCTCTGGTTCAATCCTCAACTCCGTCGACTGCTCCTTGTGCCCCCACCCAAAAAAATATTGGTGTTTCTTTGGCCTTCCTCCCGACTTCGTCGCTGTTCCTCCTTCGCTGCTTCCGCATGCTTCTCTTCCGCCTGCTTCTCTTGTCTCCTGACATTATTTCTTCCCAAGCCCAGGATATTCTCTCCCTGATCTCCTCCAAAGTCCAGGATGCCATCTCCTCCCGAGCACGCTGCTTGGTTCCTGTTGTCATCGGATATTCTGTCACGTTGTTCGTAATAATGATGGTCGGACCAAGGCGCAGTGTACGTAGAGTTCCACATACTTTTAATGAAAAAAGTGCAACTTAAGCAAATGCAAAACAATAAAGAATAAACTAACTGTGACGACAATGCAGTGCTAACAAGCAACTAGACATAAACAATATCCCATAACCCACAGGTGGAAAAAATGCTACTTAAGTATGTTCCCCAACTAGAGACAACAACAACCAGCTGCCTCCGATTGGGAATCAGACAAATCACCAACATAGAAAATTAAACCTAGAACCCCACATAGAAAATATAAACTAGAACAAAAACCCCTAGTCACGCCCTGACCTACAATATCATAGAAAATACAGGTTTTCTATGGTCAGGATGTGACAATAACGATCTGTGAATTTATGCTAGAGATGCGTCACATCTGCCGGTGTTGCACTTCCGCATCTGTGGTGAAAGGTAACAGAGCTAGAGCGATGTCTTTCAGACCATGACACATCCCGAAGAAATCGGTCTTCTCACAAAATCTCCTGTAGCGTCTGAACGGTTTGGCATGCAAAGTATTTAGTCTATTTCCTCAGTCGTCTGAAGGTCCCCCGGTACCAGTTGAAACAATGAATGGAAATAGATATGAAGACTGTATAGTGCCAAAAATAAGGAGTTAAATACATGTACAAAAATAAATATAAAAATGCTCCTGATCTTTCTTATATCTTTCAGACATACAGTAGGACAGACACTTTTTATATAATACAAAAATCCCCATAAAAATCTGTCCGTTTAAGAGGGAGATGTTTTTTTTGCATGGGTTGCGTCTCAATCCACTGCATCTGCCTATGTTGCCCTTCCGCATCTGCGATGGAAAGCGGCAGCACTACAACGCTATTTGTCAGATCAGGAGACGATGCGGAAATTGGTCTTCTTGCAAAAACGTCTGTAGCATCCGAACGGTTTAGCCTACAAACTAATGAAGGTGTTCTACATTTTGCTCTACGACCCCCACAAGCCCCACAGGACTTTTTTGAAGTTGGTAATGCCGATGTGCCAACTTTTGTCTTCAGCATCCTCACTGTGACCTCACTGTAGAAAGGCGAGACTCTCACAAACATGATGGTGTTCTCCGTTTTGCTTGATGACTTCAACAAGTATCACGGGACTCATCTAAATGTACAATGAATGGAGGTATGAAGGTAGTTTTGTGCCAACAAAAAAAGGGATTAAATACCTTTGTTCATCAATTAAAAGTTTTGAGATCATTAGAAGTCATTTGTGGTTTAGTACGTTACCCTGCGTACCTGCTTCAATGCTCCAGACCACCGCAAGGGGGCTTTAGAGCACTGATTGTGCTTTTGGGTCCCAAGGCCTAATGGGTGATATAAACCAAATAGAAATTGATAATTGGCAAAGATTTAAAAATTGTATTTTAATGAACGAAATGATGAGGAGGAAGAAGGTGATTGAATTTAGAACAATAGTGTAAGAATTGCTATTCCTCTGTCCTCTGCACACCAGAACAAATACACTTATTTTTTTGTTTCTACTTGGTCAGAAGAAGCTGTAACTGGACTGTAGCATATTACTTACTAAAACTGTTGTAACACTAAGGTTTTTATTCTAAGATAAAAAAAAAAAAAAGATATTCTTAAGGTATATGTGTTGTCTTAATATAAGCAAGTGATGTCTGCTAAATAATCAAGTTGATGGCGCGGTCATATAGCCTCAGCACCTCCATAAAGCTGAGTGACTCACTCATTCATGGCTTTGGATCAAAATAAATAAGTAACAACATTCTTTCAGATAGTCTTTAAATGGAAAAAGTTTGGAACCACCGAGAGTCTTCCTAGAGCTGGCTGCCCGGCCAAACTGAAGGGCCTTGGTCAGGAAGGTGACCAAGAACCCGATTGTCACTCTGACAGAGCTCCAGAGTTTCTCTGAGAAACTTCCAGAAGGACAACCATCTCTGCATCACTCCACCAATCAGGCCTTTACGGTGGAGTGGCCAGACAGAAGCCACTCCTCAGTAAAAGGCACATGACAGCCACTTGGAGTTTGCCAAAAGGCACAGAAAGGACTCTCAGACCATGAGAAATAAGATTCTCTAGTCAAATGAAACCAAGATTGAACTCTTTGGCCTGAATGCCAAGCATTACATCTGGAGGAAACCTAGCACCATCCCTACGGTGAAGCCTGATGGTGGCAGCATCATGCTGTGGGGATGTTTTTCAGCAACAAGGACTGGGAGACTAGTCAGGATCTGGAGAGACCTGAAAATAGCTGTGCAGCAACTCTCCCCATTCAACCTGACAGATCTTGAGAGGATCTGCAGTGAAGAATGGGAAAAACTCACCAAATACAGGAGTATTAAGCTTGTAGCGTCATATCCAAGAAGACTTGAGGCTATAATCACTGCCAAAGGTGCTTCAACAAAGTACTGGGTAAAGGGTCTGAATACTTATGTAAATGTGTTGTTGTTGTTTATTTTTAAAACATCTACAAAAGGTTTTGACTGTAGGATTCAGCAAATATAATTAAAAGTGTATACTATTCATCCATGGCAAAAAAAACGTATGTTTCCCCTTTCATCTGTGTCTGGTGTTAGCTAGTTACTGGCTAGCTAGGTCATCAGCCAGCATGGAACAAAAGTGGGGGAAGGGACGTTTAAAACTGACGGAGTTGTTAAGTAAACACATCAGTCAGTGTATCTCAACAGATATTCCAAACGGAAGATGTATAAAAAAAAATAATCTTTGAATTAATTTCAACATTTGAGTTACTTTGTATATTACTAAATTAGCTTGAGAGGATTTTAATGCAACACTGCATCCAAGTTTCTTGACATCGGTGTTTCAAAGAGCATATTTGGGGAGCCTATTAGACCTGATTTATTCAATTCAGCCTGGTATGTGAACGGTAGCCCCTATCTGCAAAAACAGGGTTTGTGAAAAGCTGAGTATCTTGGCTACTGATCTGTGCCTTAAAATCTTTGGTGTGACTTACCAAATATGTGCATACGAATATATAAGGGTAGTCCAAACCGATGACCTCATTTCAAGATGGCTGCTACCTAGTTAGCATTACAGGCTGACTACACAGCTCGCGTTGCTTGCACGAGCGTTGCAAAATAAATTTAGACATACATGTTATTCAATTATTGCACCCACATTGCTCGCGTGCTAGCTAGCAACAGCAAGCTAGATAAATAGGACAAATTAGCTAGCAAGTGCAAGCTAGATAAATAGGAAAAATTTGCTAGCAACAGCAAGCTAGATAAATAGGAAAAATTAGCTAGCAAGTGCAAGCTAGCTAGCTAAATTGCCATAAATGTTTAATGCTTTGCGACCTGTCCCCAAATGAATATTATTGGCTCAGTGTTTGTTTTGATATTTTAACCTGCGTGTCATGATCACGTTTGGTGTGGGGGGGACAAAATGCATTTATGCACGATAGCGTACGGGAGCAGCCGGTTTGGGTTCCGTGTTAGGAAGCATAAACAAAATAAACACGGAATACCTGGATTCACTCCGGAAGCCGGGACTCCACAGATCATGACCTGTCTTATTGTCTTGCCTGTGACCTTCCGTTATTGATCACCAGCCCTGTGAGTCAAAATATTTGTTTGACACAACTTTTTCACCAAACAGCAAACATCTTACAAGCTAAGCTTCTATTTGGTCTGTGTTTGACCTATAGCTACATGGGGGGTTAAATTCATCCTTAACTTGGTAGGAACAAATCTAGCCTATTGCCAGTGTTATCTGAGAATGTATGACTTAAAGACAACATTGAATGTCCACTGAGTGACTATTTCTTTGCGCATTGAAAAAATGATGAAAACCCTTGGATATCCCCTGTATGTTCCCCGACACCACCACAATGTTTGAGAAAAGTTGGTGTTGTAGAAATTTTGTTTTTATAGTGAACAATAACTTCTAGGCACATCCAGTGTGCAAAAACAATGCAATTACCACATTTGGACACTTTGGAGAGGTTGAAATGACACTTGAATGTACCCTGGATACACCATCACAATGTTTGAGTGAGGTTGATGTGGTTTAAATTGTGGTTTTAAACGGAATAAAAGCATTCAAGGATTGCAAATACTGAATGTAATAGTACTGGAATAATCTAATTTACAGACATATGTCACTTTGAAGAGGTTTAGGGACATTTGGAAACGTCCCGTGACCACATCTGAAACGACATACTAAAACATCTGCCCATTTCTAGTTGTTAGGTCTATCAATCCCATGTTTTTTCTGATATTGTTCACATGTTGTGGAAACCGTCTGTGTTTACAGCTCTGGGCATCAATAATTCACTTATAGCTGAAATGTATTACTTTCAAAGAAAAAAAAAAGATCAACCCACACAAGTGGCTCAGGTAGTGCAGCTCATCCAGGATGGCACATCAATAAGAGCTGTGGCAAGACGGTTTGCTGTGTCTGTCAGCATAGTGTCCAGAGCATGGAGGCGCTACCAGGAGACAGGCCAGTACATCAGGAGACGTGGAGGAGGCCGTAGGAGGGCAACAACCCAGCAGCAGGACCGCTACCTCCGCCTTTGTGCAAGGAGGAGCAGGAGGAGCACTGCCAGAGCCCTGCAAAATGACCTCCAGCAGGCCACAAATGTGCATGTGTCTGCTCAAACGGTCAGAAACAGACTCCATGGGGGTGGTATAAGGGCCTGACTTCCACAGGTGGGGGTTGTGCTTATAGCCCAACACCGAGCAGGACATTTGGCATTTGCCAGAGAACACCAAGATTGGCAAATTCGCCACTGGCGCCCTGTGCTCTTCACAGATGAAAGCAGGTTCACACTGAGCACATGTGACAGACGTGACAGTCTGGAGACGCCGTGGAGAACATTCTGCTGCCTGCAACATCCTCCAGCATGACCGGTTTGCCGGTGGGTCAGTCATGGTGTGAGGTGGCATTTCTTTGGGGGGCAGCACAGCCCTCCATGTGCTCGCCAGAGGTAGCCTGACTGCCATTAGGTACCGAGATGAGATCCTCAAACCCCTTGTGAGACCATATGCTGGTGCGGTTGGCCCTGGGTTGCTCATAATGCAAGACAATGCTAGACCTCATGTGGCTGGAGTGTGTCAGCAGTTCCTGCAAGAGGAAGGCATTGATGCTATGAACTGGCCCGCCCATTCCCTAGACCTGAATCCAATTGAGCACATCTGGGACATCATGTCTAGCTCCATCCATCACGTTGCACCACAGACTGTCCAGTAGTTGGCGGATGCTTTAGTCCAGGTCTGGGAGGATATCCCTCAGGAGACCATCCTCCACCTCATCAGGAGCATGCCCAGGTGTTGTAGGGAGGTCATACAGGCACGTGGAGGCCACACACACTACTGAGCCTCATTTTGACTTGTTTTAAGGACATTACATCAAAGTTGGATCAGCCTGTAGTGTGGTTTCCCACTTTAATTTTGAGTGTGACTCCAAATCCAGACCTCCATGGGTTGATACATTTGATTTCCATTGATAATTTTTGTGTGATTTTGTTGTCAGCACATTCAACTATGTAAAGAAAAATATATTTAATAAGAATATTTCATTAATTCAGATCTAGCATGTGTTATTTTAATGTTTCCTTCATTTTTTTGAGCAGTGTATATTTGCTGACACCCTACAGTCAAATGTTGGCACCAGTAGAGTAGCTATCTAGCTATATACAGTACACCACACCCTTCTGTAAACGCCTTCTCCGATGTTGGCTACAAGGCAGTAATTATTTAAATTAAGTAAGAGAATGTCATGTTATCATTGGTGTATTAAAATAAGAGCTATCCCCTTAATAATCCCATATCCTGAATCCAAATGTTTGACATGGGGAAGGGGACCTGAACAAACTTTCTCAATGTAGCAGCAACAGTAATTGTTCATGCATTGTTCATCATACGTTGATCTGGTTTCCTTTAAATATCATCCAATTTCATGAAAGACATGATATTGACTGTTCATGACATTTAACAATACAATATGTGTTGACAGTACAATAGAACAGATGATCTGGAATTACATTTACACTCACCGGTGGCCAGAAAATAACCTTATGAAATCCCCCGCTAAGCCCCGCCTCCAGTCTTCTGATCCGATCCAGTGGATAAAAGCCAAGGATTATCAAAATCAACAAAATACAATTTCAAAATACCATCAACATATCAAAATGCATGTATTTTCTATTCTAAAATACAGAAATACTTTTGCAGATAGGCGGACCAAACAGCAAACAACATTCTCAGCAACGGTTACAGAAACGTTTTACATGCATCAATCAGTTCTCCATCCAACCTTTTCTGTTTCCATCAGGCCTGTCAGGATCTTTTTTTTTATCCCCACATATACTTTACCCACATGAAAAGGTTGGATGGTAAAAAATGTATTATGCAGATATTGATATAATAACAATCATATCAACATAAATTTGGAGTCACACAATGACATGACATGTGTAGTCCTCCAACTACGACTTGTCGGGAAAGCATGCGTTTCAATTTTTTTTAAACTACAAATGAAATAAGTTATAATTAACTTCACAGTTTGGTGAAAGTGCAAGAAGATGAGCTTGATACTCCTTTACAATAAATATCTAGGGTCTCATCATGGTGACATGATAATTAATGCTTGGCTACCCTTTGAAAAATTCTAATAATCTCACACATTGGTCCATATAATCTCATCATGTAGGCTATATGTGCGCTCTAGCCAACTGCAGATAGCACTGTTGGCCAGAGCGCAAGTGCCATTGAAAGAAGGGGCACACTTGCTATGTAACACATTTTCTTTGTGAGAAAACCATCAGTAGAGTTGAGAATGCGATGGAAACCCATTTAACTTCAATTTTTTTTATTCAGTACATGGGAATCTAACCGCAAAATGTATTTATACAGTGCCTTGCAAAAGTATTCGGCCCCCTTGAACTTTGCAAACTTTTGCCACATTTCAGGCTTCAAACATAAAGATATAAAACTGTATTTTTTTGTGAAGAATCAACAACAAGTGGGACACAATCATGAAGTGGAACGACATTTATTGGATATTTCAAACTTTTTTAACAAATCAAAAACTGAAAAATTGGGCGTGCAAAAGTATTCAGCCCCTTTACTTTCAGTGCAGCAAACTCTCTCCAGAAGTTCAGTGAGGCTCTCTGAATGATCCAATGTTGACCTAAATGACTAATGATGATAAATACAATCCACCTGTGTGTAATCAAGTCTCTGTATAAATGCACCTGCACTGTGATAGTCTCAGAGGTCCGTTAAAAGCGCAGAGAGCATCATGAAGAACAAGGAACACACCAGGCAGGTCCGAGATACTGTTGTGAAGAAGTTTAAAGCCGGATTTGGATACAAAAATATTTCCCAAGCTTTAAACATCCCAAGGAGCACTGTGCAAGCGATAATATTGAAATGGAAGGAGTATCAGACCACTGCAAATCTACCAAGACCTGGCCGTCCCTCTAAACTTTCAGCTCATACAAGGAGAAGACTGATCAGAGATGCAGCCAAGAGGCCCATGATCACTCTGGATGAACTGCAGAGATCTACAGCTGAGGTGGGAGACTCTGTCCATAGGACAACAATCAGTCATATATATTGCACAAATCTGGCCTTTATGGAAGAGTGGCAAGAAAAAAGCAATTTCCTAAAGATATCCATAAAAAGTGTCGTTTAAAGTTTGCCACAAGCCACCTGGGAGACACACCAAACATGTGGAAGAAGGTGCTCTGGTCAGATGAAACCAAAAATGAACTTTCTGGCAACAATGCAAAACGTTATGTTTGGCGTAAAAGCAACACAGCTCATCACCCTGAACACACCATCCCCACTGTCAAACATGGTGGTGGTAGCATCATGGTTTGGGCCTGCTTTTCTTCAGCAGGGACAGGGAAGATGGTTAAAATTGATGGGAAGATGGATGGAGCCAAATACAGGACCATTCTGGAAGAAAACCTGATGGAGTCTGCAAAAGACCTGAGACTGGGACGGAGATTTGTCTTCCAACAAGACAATGATCCAAAACATAAAGCAAAATCTACAATGGAATGGTTCAAAAATAAACATATCCAGGTGTTAGAATGGCCAAGTCAAAGTCCAGACCTGAATCCAATCGAGAATCTGTGTAAAGAACTGAAAACTGCTGTTCACAAATGCTCTCCATCCAACCTCACTGAGCTCGAGCTGTTTTGCAAGGAGGAATGGGAAAAAATGTCAGTCTCTCGATGTGCAAAACTGATAGAGACATACCCCAAGCGACTTACAGCTGTAATCGCAGCAAAAGGTGGCGCTACAAAGTATTAACTTAAGGGGGCTGAATAATTTTGCACGTCCAATTTTTCAGTTTTTGATTTGTTAAAAAAGTTTGAAATATCCAATAAATGTCGTTCCACTTCATGATTGTGTCCCACTTGTTGTTGATTCTTCACAAAAAAATACAGTTTTATATCTTTATGTTTGAAGCCTGAAATGTGGCCAAAGGTCGCAAATTTCTAGGGGGCCGAATACTTTCGCAAGGCACTGTATGTGCACTACCTCATCACAGCCTTTGATCTTCAACAACTCAATTTGTTTCCATCCACCAAGTGGATAGAAACCTAACTTATGACTGTGATATGTTGTTTGTTTAGCTACCTTAGTTGAATGCACTGACCGTAAGTCACTCTGGATAAGAGTGTCTGCTACATGACAAAAATGTAAATGAACACACCAAAATGAACTGCAAAGCAAACTCGTTATTATTATTGGCCTTGTTTCAGATCAGAGCTCATTCGAATAATACTCAGCATGCATTGCAATTGTTCATTTTTCATGTAGAGTCCATTGATACTTAGTTAATTTAGCAAATGCTCTTATCACCCAGAGTGCCACCAGACTTCTGAAGGGATGCAGGGTGAAATGGGACCATAAAATGGTGAACTGCTGGAATTGTTTTTATAGACAAGTACACTCACTATACAGTGCATTCGGAAAGTATTCTGACCCCTTGACGTTTTTCACACTTTGTTACATTACAGGCTTATTATGAAATTGATTAAATTATTTTTCCCCCTCATCAACACACAATACCCCATAAAGACAATGCAAAAACAGTTTTTTAGACATTTGTGCAAGCTTATAAAAAAAAACAACTACAGAAAATAATATTCAGACACTTTTCTCCGAAATTTGTTGAAGCACCTTTGGCAGCGATTACAGCCTCGAGCTACAAGGTCGGCACACCTGTATTTGCGGATTTTCTCCCATTCTTCTCTGCAGCTCCTCTCAAGCTCTGTCAGGTTGGATGGGGAGAGTCGCTGCACAGATATTTTCAGGTCATTCCAGAGATGTTCGATCGGGTTCAAGTCCAGGCTCTGGCTGGGCCACTCTAGGACATTCAGAGACGCGTCCCAAAGCCACACTCCTGCATTGTCTTGGCTGTGTGCTTTGGGTCGTTGTCCGGTGGAAGGTGAACCTTCGCCCTAGTCTGAGGTCCTGAGTGCTCTGGAGTAGATGTTCATCAAGGATCTTTCTGTACTTTGCTCCAGTCATCTTTCCCTCAATCCTGACTAGTCTCCCAGTCCCTGCCTCTGAAAAACATCCTCACAGCATGATGCTGCCACCACCATGCGTCACCATAGGGATGGCGCCAGGTTTCCTCCAGACATGACACTTGGCATTCAGGCCAAAGAGTTCAATATTGGTTTCATCAGACCAGATAATCTAAATGACCAGAGTCTTGTTTTTATTCTGACATGCAGTGTCAACTGTAGGACCTTATATAGACAGGTGTGTGCCTTTCCAAATCATGTCCAATCCATTGAATTTATCACAGGCGGACTGCAATCAAGTTATAGAAACGTCTCCAGAATGATCAATGGAAACAGTATGCACAGGAGCTTAATTTCAATTTTTATCTGTTTTATACATTTGGCAAACTTGTTTTCACTTTGTCATTATGGCGTATTGAGGGGTAGATTGATGAGGAGAAAAATAAATGTAATCAATTTTAGAGGAGTAAGGCACAAATGTGGAAAAAAGTCTAAGGGTCTGAATATTTTCCAAATGCAATATATATACAAAAGCATGTGGACACCCCTTCAAATGTGTGGATTCGGATATTTCAGCTACACCCATTGTTGACGGGTGTATTAAATCGAGCACACAGCCATGCAATCTCCATATACAAACACGGGCAGTAGAATGGCCTTACTGAAGAGCACATTGACTTTCAACGTGGCATCGTCATAGGATGCCACCTTTCCAACAAGTCAGTTCATCAAATTTCTGGCCTTCTAGAGCTGCCGTTGGTCAACTATAAATGCTGGCATTGTGAAGCGGAAAGGTATAGCAGCAATAACGTCTCAGCCGCAAAGTGATAGGCCACACAAGCTCACAGAATGGGACCAGTGAGTAATGAAGTGCGTAGCGTGTAAAAAATAATCTATCCTCGGTTGAAACACTCACTACTGAGTTGGGAGCTTCATTGGGAGCGTCATGGGTTTCCATGACTGCCGCACACAAGCCCTAGATCACCATGCGCAATCCAAGCATAGGCTGGAGTGGTGTTAAGCTCTCCGCCATTGGTCTATGTAGCAGTGGAAATGCTATCTCTGGAGTGATGAATCACTCTCCACCATCTGGCAGTCTGACGGACGAATCTGGGTTTGTTGGATGCCAGGAGAACGCTACCTGCCCCAATGCGTAGTGCCAACTGTACATTTTGGTGGAGAAGGAATAATGGTCTGGGGCTGTTTTTCATGGTTCAGGCCCCTTAGTTCCAGTGAAGGGAAATCACACAATAAATCCTACTACACCGACCAATATCCTTCAAAAACAAAGCATACATCTAGCTACACGCGCCAATATCTTTCTCTGAAAAACCCTAGGTATACACCTGCCTGTAAATTTTTTCAAAATTCCTAAACTTAGATGAAATATTAGCTCTATCCCTCTTGCCCGCAGTGGTGTGTATGTTGTGGTACAGTCACTGGTGAAAGGGTCACATAATCACATCATACAAAGTGAAACACAACCAGCTATGACAAAGTGACAGGCAGATAGACAGGCATGCTGACAGACAAATAGGCAGGAAGGCGGGCAGGCAGGCGGGCAGACAGGCAGACATGCAGGGCTACATTATCCAGGCTCAGCAGTCGATGTGAGAGGGCGGTAACTCGATTATAAAGCCCAAGTCCCCGCTTGCTGATTTCCTTTCCGAAAAACACTACCCAGCCGAGAGAGAGAGAGGGAGAGAAAGAGAGAGATGGGGGAGGTATGTGTTTCTAAGTGTGTACAGTGCCTTGCAAAGGTATTCACTGCCCTTGGCGTTTGTCCTATTTTGTTGCATTACAACCTGCAATTTACATGGATTTTTATTTGGATTTCATGTAATGGACATACACAAAATAGTCCAAGCTGGTGAAGTGAAACAAAAAAAAATGACGTAAAAGTGATAGGTGCATTTGTATTTCCCCCTTTGCTATGTTGCTGTACACTCCACAGAGCTGGGCCTTACGGGAAGAGCGGCCAGAAAAGCCATTGCTTAAAGAAAAAAATAAGCAAGGAAGTTTGCTGTTCGCCAAAAGGCATATGGGAGACTCTTCAAATATATGGAAGAAGGTACTCTTGTCAAAATTGTACTTTTTGGCCATCAAGGAAAACACAATGTCTAGCGCAAACGCAACACCTCTTATCACCCCGAGAACACCATCCCATCCATTTTTCATCATCAGGGACTGGGTAACTGGTCAGAATGGAAGGAATGATGGATGGCGCTAAATACGGGGAAATTCTTGCAGGATTCTCACCTTCCAGCAGGATAATGACCCTAAGCATACTGCTAAAGCAACACTCAAGTGGTTTAAGGGGAAATATATAAATGTATTGGAATGGCCTAGTCGAAGCCCAGACCTCAATCCAATTGAAAATCTGTGGTATGACTTAAAGATTGCTGTACACCAGCGGAACCCTTCCAACTTGAAAGAGCTGGAGCAGTTTTGCCTTGAAGAATGGGCAAAAATCCCAGTGGCTAGATGTTCCAAGCCCCCCCCCATACCCCAAGAGACTTGCAGCTGTACTTGCTGCAAAAGGTGGCTCTACAAAGTATTGACTTTGTAGGGGGGTGGGGGGGTGAATAGTTATGCATGGTCCAGTTTTCTGTTTTTTGTCTTATTTCTTGTTTGTTTCACAATCAAATATTTTGCATCTTCAAAGTGGTAGGCATGTTTTGTAAATCAAATGATACAACCCCCCCAAAAATCTATTTTAATTCCTGGTTGTAAGGCAACAAAATAGGAAAAATTCCCAGGGGGTGAATACATTTGCAAGCCACTGTATATTTAATCCAGATTTTTGATAATTTGTTTGTGATTTGTGCTAGCTTGTGCATGCACCTGCTACCAGATGTGTGAGTAAACTAGTGCAACAGAGCGAGAGAGAGAGAGAGAGAGAGTTAGAGACGATCATGGACTCTGCGGCTCAGTGATTCCCTAATCAGTCAAAAAGTCCTCCTTCAGCCTGATCGGCCCCAAGCCAGCACGTCCAGCCCTCCTCAGAATTGCACCTGAGTACATCTGCCCGCTACAAGTGGGTCCTTCCAATCATCGCGTCCAGACACGGCCGTCCATCCCGCTGCCTGATGAGATTGTAATTAAGGCCACATCACGCCTCATCAGGCACATTCTCACAGTCTGAACTGTCTGTGCCGTCACACAATTGGTTTACCTCCAGATCCTTTTCCCCTTGGCTGAGCACAGTAGTTACATTCAGTCGGGCAGCTTGTCACCGTCCTCACAGCCATCACCGGCTGGGCGCGTGTCTGTGACTTCTTCCTCTCATTCCTCTCTCCCTTCAACACTCGCTTGTAGCTGCTAAAGACAATGTTATAAAACATGAATCTGCACTCATGTTCAGTCACTTAATATCCCGTTTGTAATCCTTCCCTTGACAGACAGACAGACAGACAGACAGACAGACAGACAGACAGACAGACAGACAGACAGACAGACAGACAGCACCATGGATCATGCTTGGCTGCACTCAATTCAGCACAATGGACAAGACCTAATGCGTAATTCTATTCAGCACCATTGACAGCGCCAAAGTGACAGGAACTGCCCTCATTGCGCAACCCTAACTAACATCGTTAGACATACTGGTCTTGATTAGAATGATTACTTTAATAGTATGTTCTAACATTAGTACTGTGTATCACCGTGTTTCACCCCAGTTACTTAGTTGCACCGATGTCAGCCAATCAGATGCTCCCTTTTGAGTTGTTCCCCTGTGAGAAACTAGTTTGCTATCTTGGTCTTGTTTGCATGTTGGGATGTAATCCAGTCTCTATAGGTGTTCTGTCTGGGCAGGATTATACAGGGAATCCAATCTGAGGGAGTGGGAGTAGACCAAGCATAAGACCCAACCTGTATCTTAAATGAACCTGAACATATCCCTAAAACCTTCCTGGGCTGAACGTTTTGGCACTATCCCAAACCGTTAACCAAGGCTATATCCTTGCATATTCTTCTCTGGCTAACATTTACAGGCTATTAAACATAAATAGAATGGAAAGACAATTATCACTAAATGGTATTAATTCCTGATACGGCAGTCCAAGTAATTTAGACGCTTAAAGTTGCCCCTTGCTAAAATAGCTCATTCAGATGAGTTAAAAGCTCATTTAGACTAAAGAAAATCAATTTTAGAGCATTTACATTTACATTTAAGTCATTTAGCAGACGCTCTTATCCAGAGCGACTTACAAATTAGAGCACTATTCATTGCCTGTAGTAGTTCCTAAGGAAACAAATTAGAGTTTGTAAGATAGTACTAACCTCGTCCCTAGTCTCAATTGCTACCGCGTATAGAGGCTGGTAACACTGTGCTTCAAAGTGGAACTTGAAAGGGGCGTGTTAAATAAATATAAGTATATATATATATATATAGATATTTTAACCTTTATTTTGACAGGGAAGTCAGATGAGCCCTTACAGATGAGCCCTGCATAAATACATCAAACCCATACAATATGCAACATTACAACAAAATATTATGAAAAACAGACACATTTATCCACATAGAGATCCCGATCCTTACTCTGGACTGACAAAGGGGGACCAGAACATCTCATTTCAGAGAACTCGGTAAGTTGTTCCACATAAAGATAAAACAAAAACAACCAAAAGCAGCATTACCCAAATCTGTGGAGACCGTAGGAGCCTCCAGTGTTATCCAAGCCTGAGAGCAGGATTGGCCATTTGTAAGTCTACATTTGAATTCATGATGATAAATATACAGGAAGTTTTGGCATCAGTTCTTCGGAGATGAACACAAGAAAATGCTTCTCTCTCCTCACAAACTGTACAAAGAGGCCCAACCCACGTTTTATTACAATACACAATGGTGAGTTCTATAACCATCACTGGTAATAAACCTAAGGGCACAATGGAAAACAGCATCTAGTGGTTTAGGTGTAGATGGTGCTGCATGCATAGAGATCATTTAAAAAGTAAATATTAGAACACATTGACCATGTTATTTTTGAGGAAGCCCAATTGATTCTGAGTTCGGGCATATTTGATGTTATCTCTTTCTTTCAACAATTCTCATTTACAATAACGACCTGGCCAAGAGGCATAACATTGCAACAGTGAACAGGACAACAGAAAATTCCACCAAAATGATACTACATACAGAAAAATGATACAAATCAAATAGAAATACAAAGAAATATTCAGTGGGTTAGAGCACAGAATACAGCAGCAGACTTAATGATCGGGTACAGTGGTCAGATAGCAGCTCAGTTCATACGTTTTTGAAGGAGTGTTGCGGAATTAATGTGTCAAGTTTGAGGGTCTTTTTGAGCTCGTTACCGTCATTGGCGGCGGAAAACTGGAAAGAATGACAGCCAGAAAATATATATTTGTGTGATATATCTACTAGAGCGCAGGTTGTTATTGGTAGTGGAGATTTTGAGGAGTGAGCTGAGGTAGAGAGAGGACTTGCCTATGAGGGACTTGGTACCAGTGGGTCTGGTGTCGTGTATGTATCAAAGACCAGTTGACCAGAGTGTAAAGGTCACAGTGATTAGTGTTGAAGGGAGCACTGGTAACAAAGTGGATGGCAGTGTCGTAAATGACGTCTAGTTTATTGAGGATGCTTTTGGGGTCAAGCCTGTAAACTACATCACCATAGTCCATGGACATTTTTACAAAGGTGTGCTTGACAGAGTGGGTGAAAGATGCTTTGTTGCGGTACAGGAAACAAATTCTGGATTTAATTTTAGACTGAAGGTGAGTGATGTAGAAATGGAATGAGAGTAAGCAGTCCAGCCATGCACTAAGGTATTTTTAGCTGTTGACATACTCTAGCTCTGACCCATTCATGGCGAGAAAGTTAGGAGGGCAGACAGGTTAAGGTACAGGGCCGGCTCCGGACATAAGCGGTCCCTTAGGCCCAGGGCCCCTGAACACAGTCGGGGTCTCAACTTATTGTTGAGAGTTAGAATAGTAGAATACACAAGGTGCAAGTTTGACATTTGGATGTGCATCAGCAGTTTTCGTAGTCATTGACAGTCACTCAATTAGCCATGTCAGCTAACAATTCTTAGATTGGTAAATTAGACTAGCCAGTTATCTAAACCTGTGGCAATCATGGCCGAATACCGTGCACAAGGGCCCTGACCTCCAGGGTGCCCCCATTGATTTTGTTAGTCACTCTCACTCAGATATAATTAACATGGCATAAGGCATGGCAACATGTGTAGAAATCCAGTAAATTAGCATTACTACTGCAAAGATGTCTCTCCGCCCCATGGCAAAATGTGTAGAACTGCAGAAAACATGCTTTAAAATGGCAACATTTTCTCAATGCCCAATGGTAGAATGTGTAGAATGGCAGGAAATAAACATTCAAACATACATTTTTCTCTCGGCCTGCAAGAGGGCATACTGGTTTTTGTTAAAGCTACAGTGAGCTCCAAAAGTATTGGGACAGTGACACATTTGTTTTGGCTCTGTACTCCAGCAGTTGGGATTTGAAAATATAAGTTGAATTAATATTTTCATCCATTATTGGGTGAAACGTTTAGAAATTACAACTCTTTTTGTACGTAGTCCCCCCCCATTTTAGGGGACCAAAAGAATTGGGACAAATTCACTTATACGTGTATTAAAGTTGTAAAAAGTATTTGGTCCCATATTCAAAGCACACAATGACTATGTCAAGCTTGTGAATCTACTAATTTGTTGGATGCATTTGCTGTTTGTTTTAATTGTGATTTAATTGTGATTCAGATCATGTTGTGCCCGATAGAAATGAATGGTAAATAATGTATTGTGAAATTATGTAATCACTTTTATTGTAAATAAGAATAGAATAGGTTTCTAAACACTTAATGTGGATGCTAACATGATTACCGATAATTGTGAACAATGAAAGTTACAGACGTACAAATATCATACCCCCAACACATGTTAACCTCTCAACATTAAAATAACAAGAGAGGTTAGCATTTTGGGGGATTATGATATGTACATCTGTAACTTTTCATTAAATTCAGCATTATTCACGGTTCACCCGATATGGATGAAAATACCATAAAATGAAAGCTGACAGTGTGTACTTTAACCCCATAGTCATTGTATCATTTAAAATCAAAAGTACTGGAGTACAGAGCCAAAACCACAAAAAAACATTGTCAACATTGTCACTGTCCCGATACTTTTGGGTGGTCAGCACAGTGTTCAGGGAGGGGACAGTTGTGTAGAGCATAGTGTCGTCGGCGTAAAGGCAGGTGAGGAAGTCACCAGCAGCATACACAACATTGTTATCCCATCAGAGTCTAAGCCCTGTCTAAGCTGGGAGGGGAGGGGGGGTTGTACCAAGCCATATGGAATTTACCAAGGATCAAAATTCATGTAAAATTTTAAGACCCCTTGAAGTATCAAATATATATACCGTTCGGGTGCTGCAGACGGTTTTGTGTGAAGACCAATTTTCCAGCTCTGTTACCTTTCACCGCAGATACGGAAGTGCAACATAGATGGATGTGGTGGATTGAAACACATGTATCTAGCTTAAACAGACAGATTGTTATTGGGGTTTTGTTTATTAAGCTAATTCAATTTCAGTGGAAGTGCGGACATTGACATTAGGGGGTTTTAATATACACAAAGAATAGGGTCGGTTCAAGAATCAATACTTTTGGAACCCAAATAGATAAAGCAAGTAGTTTGGATAGCAGGGCCTCGGATTTGACACATTGTACAAGACCAGAGAAATAGTTTTCAAACCAGGCTAGACAATCCTCTGAGAACCCTAAGTCGATGAGACTGTTGAGCAGGATACAGTGGTTAACAGAATCAAAGGCTTTAGCCTAACAGAATCAAAGGCTTTAGCCAGATCAATAAAAACAGCTGCACAATACTGCTTGTTGCCAAAAGCAGATATGATGTTGTTAAGAACTTTCAGTGTTGAAGAGATACTCTCATGCCCAGCTCTGAATGCCAGACTGCATAGCAGAAAGAAAACTTTGGGACTCCAGATGGCAGGTTAACTGTTCAAAAACTTTGGAAAGGCAAGATGGAGTTTGCAGTTGGGGTCTAGCTTATCTCCCTCTTTGAAGAGTGGTGTGACGGCAGCAGCTTTTCAATCTTATGGGACTTCAGATGTTTGTAAGGTAAGGTTGAAGAGGCAAGTGATAGGGGCTGAGGTGATGAAGGCAGACAGCTTCCGAAATAAGGGGTACAAATTATTAAGGCAAGCTGATTTATAAGGGTCCATAAAATGTATATGTGAAACTATTTCTAAGATGAGTAGTTTCAGATTTTCTGAACTCACTTCCTTGTGCTGCTCACGAGCTGAAGTCCACAATGAAGGGAGGAGGGTCTAAGGGTTATGCTAGATGGTGATGGACTGAAAGATCATCTAATTAAAACCACCGGTTGTTTTGCCCGCTCCTGACATGGGCTTTTGTTCAAGTTCCATTCTCTGGTGCTGTGAAACCAGACTGTTTGAATAAGAGAGAGCTGGCTGGTTGACTAGGTTTATACACGTAAAAAACTTTAAGAACATAATGTTGAGTTGCACTCCCCCCTCTTTTGCCCTCAGAATAGCCTCAATTCGCCAGGGCATGGACTCTACAAGGTGTCGAAAGCGTTCCACAGGGTTGCTGGCCCATGTTGATGCCAATGCTTGCCACAGTTGTGTCTAATTGGCTGAATGTGGTATTGGACCATAATTGATACACAAAGTAAACTGTTGAGATTGAAGAACCCAGCAGTGTTGCAGTTCTTGACACACATACCATACCATTCAAAGGCCCTTAAATATTTAGTCTTGCCCATTCACCCTCTGAATGGAACACATACATAATGCATGTGTCAATTGTCTCAAGGCTTGAACATCTTTCTTTAACCTGTCTCCTCCCCTTCATCTACACTGATTGAAGTGTATTTAATAAGTGACATTAATAAGGGACCATAGCTTTCACCCGGCCAGTCTATTTCATGGAAAGAGCAGGTGTCCTTAATGTTTTGTACACTCAGTGTAGGCTATTGTCAATAAAAGTCAGACTAAGGTGCAGAACATTCGATTTGCCTGCTGGGGGGCAAGGAGACCCCCAGCTCTGCTAAAACTATTGACAACTGCATGCGGTTTTCAAGGGATTTTTTAAGAAATGTTGCAACTATTTAGTTGTAAAATAATCAACTCCTGCAGAACACAGTCAGAACAACTCATTTCTGATTTATTCCATGACAAACATCATCAGAGTTATACAGAAAGTACCAGAATATTTTTTACGTTTAGCAAACATAATTTCATCATGTATTTTCAGACACGTGAGGGTAGCCTATCCATTTGGCATGTAGCTAGCTAGCTAAGCAAACAACTTGTGTCATTTAGCTTGCTTCATCATCAGAGATTAGGCTTTTGGAAAGACCCTGACATCGGCAAGTATTTGAGTCTAAACTCGTACTGTTAAAGATGTCAGTCTGATTACTGTCATCACCATCATAGATAGATATCTATAAATATTGTTTGTTTTTTTGCTTGCTATCTAGTTTCCCCTGAAAGTTATCTCATTAAATAGCCTAATTGACTTGATCTGTCATTAGCTAGCTAGCAAACCAATTTGACATTGTCCATCAATCAATTTATCAATTTATCATATTATGTCTGTCAGCAGCAATCGTTATTTAACAATGTTGTAAAGGGAATACTGTTAGCTATCTTAGGTATGTTGGTTGAAGAAAATTTCTAAAATGTTTTGGCAACTGTGGGCCTACAAAGTTTCTAGCTTACCGGTAGCTTGCAAACATTAGCTAGCTACAGTACATTACACGAGCAAATGTGCCCTTCTGATGCTTGTCAGGCAGAGCCCACAATAGATGTAAAATTAACCTAAACCACACATACTTGTCGGATATAGTCCAGCTAACAATTGTATGGAAAGAGAACATTTGCGTCATGTTACCCGTAATGTATTTTAGCAAAAGCCTCCCATTTAGCATGTTTTAGCATTAGAGTTAGGAGAACATTCCCTTCATGTGAAATAGAACTTACCCAGTAAGTGGTTACCATGTTCTCAGAATATCAGATATTAATGTTTTATACATTTTTCTTAGGAACATTGTAAGAATGAATACAGATTTACTCCCGTGCACACCTGTCACGGCTGGGGTCCGCCCCTATGGCCTCGACACACGTTGAGGCGCCGTACAGCAGTGGTTCTTAAACTGTTTCAGCCTGGGACCCAAATGAGAAATTCTGTGTTGTCCTGGGCTCCAAGCTTAGGAACATATGCAACTATACGTAAATATTGGTACATTTCATTGCTCGTACGCCAAAAACAATCAAATGCAATATAAACAAAAACAAATAATTAAATGAAATAGCCATATAAATAGCTAGTCATGTTCATTTCCCACATTAAAAACTCTTCCATATCTGTCTAATTTTAATTCTGAACTGGAACAAACTGATTGATCAAATCACGCATAACAGAAAATAATCACAAGGATGTAGCAGAAAATACACACACACACACACACACACACACACACACACACACACACACACACACACACACACACACACACACACACACACACACACACACACACACACACACACACACACAGAGTCCTAATGAGAGGTGTGCGGCTGGTTGAAGTTTTCAACAAGCATGTCTATTCTGGGCTCAGTTTTTGACAGTGCAACATTGATGTCTTGGTCAGCATCGTTTTTTTAAAGTAATCCAGAGTTGAGAACCCTGACTGACATAGGTAGGTGGTGGCAAACAGGACCAGAACATCTACTGCTTTCTCAGTCAGGCAGGAGACCGCTTCCTGCTGTAGATGAGCAACCCAGAACTGTGTGTGTGTGTGTGTGTGTGTGTGTGTGTGTGTGTGTGTGTGTGTCCTTTTGAGATCTGACTATACATTTTCTATAGGTTTGAGGTCAGGGCTTTGTGATAGCCACTCCAATACCTTGACTTTGTTGTCCTGCCACAACCTTGGAAGTATGCTTGGGGTCATTGTCCATTTGGAAGATCCATTTGCAACCAAGCTTTAACTTCCTGACTGATGTCTTGAGATGTTCAGTGCTTCAATATATCCACATAATTGTTCTTCCTCATAATTTAATCTATTTTGTGAAGTGCACCAGTCCCTCCTGAGGCAGAGCACCGCCACAACATGATGCTACCCCCGTGCTTCATGGCTGGAATGGTGTTCTACAGCTTGCAAGCCGCCCCTTTTTCCTCCAAACATAACAATGGTCGTTATGGCCAAACAGTTATATTTTTCTTTCATCAAACCAGAGGACATTTCTACAAAAAGTGCGATCTTTGTTCCCATGTGCAGTTGCAAACCGTAGTCTGTCTTTTTTATAGAGGTTTTGGAGCAGTGGCTTCTTCCTTGCTGAGCGGCCTTTCAGGTTATGTTGATATAGAACTCGTTTTACTATGGATATAAATACTTTTGTACCGGTTTCCTCCAGCATCTTCACAAGGTCCTTTGCTGTTGTTCTGAGATTGATATGCACTTTTCGCACCAAAGTACTTTCATCTCTAGGAGACAGAACACGTCTCCTTCCTGAGCGGTATGATTGCTGCGTGGTCCCATGGTGTTTATACTTGCGTAGTATTGTTTGTACAGATGAACGTGGTACCTTCAGGCGTTTGGAAATTGCTCCCAATGATGAACGAGACTTGTGGTCTACACATTTTCTTCTGAGGTCTTGGATGATGTCTTTTGATTTGTCCATGATGTCAAGTGACTCAAATGATGTCAATTAGCCTATCAGAAGCTTCTAAAATTTTCTGGAATTTTCCAAGCTGTTTAAAGGCACAGTCAACTTAGTGTATGTAAAGTTTTGACCCACTGGAATTGTGATACAGTGAATTATAAGTGAAATAATCTGTTTGTAAACAATTGTTGGAAAAATTACTTGTGTCATGCACAAAGTAGATGTCATAACCGACTTCACAAAGCTATAGTTTGTTATAAGAAATTTGTGGTGTGGTTGAAAAACGAGTTTTAATGACACCAACCTATGTAAATTTCCAACTTCAACTGTATATTGATAGATATGCATACAGATTGCATTTAGGTTCTCTCCAACAAACATCACAAACCCTTTGGGAATCTTACATGCCCAGGCTCACTCCAACCTAAGTGTATGTAAACCTCCGACTTCAACTGTACACTACTATGAAATAGTACTCTCTGATTTCTGCTAATCATCAGCTTTTATAAAATGACATCAATGCCTTGGTAGCTGATTTACTTTTCCACTGTTGAAGCACTGTTTCCTGAAGCATTCTGTCCGGTTCTGAAATAATTCCCTCGGTATATCATCATGCTGTGAATGTTTGGTCAGGACGTGTCGTTATATGATTTTGTTCATTTTGATTGACTCATTACTAAGCACTTCCACGCACAAAACACATTGAGGGAACTCCTCGTTAATTTTCAAAGTTTGTATGAAAGAGACAAACTCATCTGTGTATTGGCTTTTCATGACAATTGAGCTCAGTCAGAACTTGATGCAAGCATGAGTCCAATTGGCAAGTGGGAATGACAAATCAGTGGCTTACAGCGCATCATCTGCTGTTGAACGACAGCACTGCAGCTTGTGTCGCAGAGTGATCTGCAAGAAAACTCAAGAAAAAAGATCTGGTAAACCGTGAAGCACACGGGCATCTACTTCTCCCACTCGCTCAGCTGCCAAACTGAGCAGAGACTGCTGCTAAGCATAGAGCACACTGATCAGAGACCGCAGTTGCACTTGGCAAAACCAATTCATTAAATAATGATACATTTATTCTGACACATCGCCTCCCACCATTAACAGGTCCGTGATCCACTTTGGGTCACGACCCATACTTTAAGAAAGGCTGCCATAGATGATTGGAGCTCACATAACCATGGTTACATACTGTGTTATGTTTCACTATATTGGATGACCACAATATTTCGGTATACCTGATAAGTCAGTGCAAGAAGGGACCTGGCCAGCCAGCGGCAAAGTCCCAGTGCGGGACCGAGATGCAGGGGCTGTCAATGTGGATGGGGGGTCCTGGCACAGTCCCCAGCTGAACCAACCGCAGAGGGAGGTGCCACATTTTCCCGATAGTACCTAGTAAAGGTGCAAGAGGAAGCCCAGCTGGCCACAACACAGATATCAGTGAGGGGCACTCATCTCAGTCGTGCCCAGGACGCAGCCACACCTCGTGTTGAATGTGCCACCACAGATCCCAGCACTGGCCTCCCAGCAAGGCGGTATTCTGTCGTAATCATGTCCATGATCCAGTAAGAGAGCCTTTGCTTTGATAGCCCAGCCCCCAGGACTCTCTCACCATAGCAGAGATGTTCAGGACCAGTTTATTACTGGCCACCCATTCACAAACAGATTGCAACTCTTTGTTAACTTCTTGATGCATCCATCCCGTTAGCGAGATCATTTTCGTCAACATCTGCTGAATTGCAGAGCTTCAAATTAAATTGTTGTTGTTAATCCACCTGGCATATCAGATATCAAAAAAACTTTTCAGCGAAAGCATACCAAGCATTTATGTAAGGACATCTCTCTCAGCAGACAAAACATTAGAAAAGCAAGAAACTCCTATTGAAAAAGCTAAGGTCCGGTTGAAATATTATCGATTAAATATTGTAAAAACAACCTGAGGATTGATTATAAAAACGTTTGACATGTTTCTACGAACTTTACAGATACTATTTGGAATTTTCGTCTGCCCCGTCATGACCGCTCGAGCCTGCGGATTTCTGAACATAACGCACCAACCAAATTGAGGTATTTTGGATATAAAAATAATCTTTATGGAACAAAAGGAACATTTATTGTGTAACTGGGAGTCTCGTGAGTGCAAACATCTGAAGATCATCAAAGGTAAGCGATTCATTTTATTGCTTTTCTGACTTTCATGACCAATATACTTGGCTGCTAGCTGTTTGTAATATTTTGTCTACTGAGAGAGATGTTCTTACATAAACGCTTGTTATGCTTTCGCCGAAAAGTTTTATTGAAATCTGACGCGCCAGGTGGACTAACAACAAGCTAAGCTGTGTTTTGAATATTGCACTTGTGATTTCATGAAAATTAAATATTTGTAGTAATTGAATTTGAATTTGGCGCTCTGCAATTCAGCGGATGTTGATGAAAATGATCCCGCTAACGGGATGGGTGCGTCAAGAAGTTAATCAGATCAGACCAACAAATATTTTTTACATAATCAAATTAAAGAGTCACAGGAAAATCTTTTGTATGATATCTTATACACTATTTTAGGCCAATCTGTTGGTACTTTGGCTTTCCTGGATATAGCCGCTATATTTAGAACAAAGTTCTACAGCATTAGTAAAAATGTGATCGATACATGTTGATGATCTTGTTCCTGTAGTGTTTGTAAAGACCCTGGTAGGTTGATCAATAACATGAACTGGTTACAGTAAGAAGCTTCCTCTTGAGTGGACAGCTTGATGAAAACCAGTCAATATTCAGAAAGTAGACCTATCTGTTTAAATCACCTACACTATTATGCATTTCACATATATTATTTGTGCCAAGTGAACCTACAACCACAACACTTCAATAACACTTGACATAAGATCTTCTCTAAGCATTACAGGGATATGGCTCTGAATATATACAGCAACTCCTCCCCCATAAGCATTTCTGTCTCTTCTATAAATGTTATATCCTTGTATTGCTACTGGTGTATCATCAAATTAATTATCTAAGTGAGTCTCAGAAATGGCTAATATATGAATGTTATCTGATGTTCGCAAGTTATTGATTTCATGAATCTTATTTTTAAGGCTATATATATTAATATGGGATATTTTTAGCCCTTTCCTGGGTAGCTTATCAGAGATAGACATAATATTTAAAAGAGCTGACAAAGCATGAGAAAAAAATATACATTCAGCAGTAAATTAATAAATTGGTGTGTTTGTGTGCTGCGGTGTTGAGGCTACGAACCCATAGGCTTGGCTTTCTCGTTCCTTCCAGGCTTCTGGGAGGGAGGGTGGACAATGAGTCTGTCGTAGCGGATGTACACAATGTCCTCACACGCTCTGGCAGCATTCATGGCTGGGATCAGTTCTTTCCTCTTCTGGCGCACAGCTTCAGGATAGTCCTCGTTGAGGAAGATATACGTTCTTGGCTCTTTCCAGAACAGCTACCTTGTCTTTCAACCCCAGCAACTTGACCACTATCGGCCTGGGCCTATCACCTGGGCCGGTGGTGGCTTTTCCAATTCTGTGGGCGCGCTCCACCTCAATCTTCCTATGGTCCATCTTCAATTTCTCAGAGATCATTTCCCTCACTTTGTCCTCAGACTCCATCCAGGTCTCATGTGGAGACTCTGCAATTCCATCCACAACCATGTTGTTCCGCCTTGATTGTCCCTCGAGATTGTCTGATTTATCTGTCATGGATTCACACATAGAACTGATTGTCACGCCTTGGTCATTATATTTTGTGTTTTTGGTATAGTTTGGGTAGGCCAGGGTGTGACATGGGTATATATGTTGTGTTTCGTATTGGGGTTTGTATTATTTGGGATTGCGGCTGATTAGGGGTGTGGTATAGGTTTGGCTGCCTGAGGCGGTTCTCAATGAGAGTCAGGTGCTTCTCTTTGTCTCTGATTGGGAACCGTATTTAGGTAGCTTGAGTTCGCGTTGTATTTCGTGGGTGATTGTACCTGTCTCTGTGTATGTCACCAGATAGGCTGTAATTTGTTTCACGTTCCGTTTGTTGTTTTGTATTCTCCCAGTTATTTCATGTATTGCTATTTCCTTTATTAAAGCACATGAGTAACCTACACGCTGCATTTCGGTCCGACTCTCTTTCAACAGACGAACGCCATTACACTGATGTCCTTTCTCAATGACTTACAGATTGCTGTCATCTTGCCGTTCTTCTGTTTCAACTCGTCGAGATGACCCTGGGAGAACTTCTAACTGTTCTTCAGGTCCTGGACCAAATACCAATCAAATGGACGTCAGTTCATCCAAAACTTATGGCAAGTGGCATATGGCAAATGTCATACAACAAAAATCCCAAAGATGGTGAATGCGCTCCACCATAGATTTTCATAGTGCAAATGGACACAAAGTCAAGACCCAAGGGTCAAATTTTGAAAATGAAAGGGTCAAAAATACAATCCCCTCTAAGATAGTGCTTTCTGGGCCGTTTTTTAAAATGTATTTTTACATGTTTTTGAACATACCTTTGTCTTATTTCATTGAGTTTGTCCATAAAGGCCTATGTTTGTCCATTTGCAATATATGATCATAGGAAGTCAAAAGTCAGTAAACTATGTCCAAATGGCAAAAGAAATGTCCAAATGTCATACATAAGTACTGAAAGTACCAAAACCAGGATGTTATGACCATTTGCCATATATGATCATAGGAAGTCAGCTTCCAAACCCAAAAGTCAGTGAACCATGTCCAAATGGCATAAGAAATGTCCAAATGGCATATAAAATTACCAAATTATATATATTACTGTGTTAACCTCATAGTCCGACCAAACCCGTATGCGGTAGCGTAACTACAGCCTCAAGCTCATTAGCATAACGCAACGTTAGCGATTTCTAAAAATCGCAAATGAAATGAAATAAATATGCCTGTTCTCAAGCTTATCCTTTTCTTAACAATCCTGTCGTCTCAGATTTTCAAAATATGCTTTAGAACCAGAGAAAATCACTAATTTGTGTAAGAGTGGTGATAGCTAGCTTAGCATTAGCGTTAGCATTTAGCACGCAACATATTCACAAAAACCAGCCAAGGAATCAAATAAAATAATTTACCTTTGAAGAACTTCAGATGTTTCAATGAGGAGACTCTCAGTTACATAGCAGATGTCCAGTTTTTCCTGAAAGATTCTTGTGTAGGACACATCGTTACCTTTTGTTACTATGCTATGGCTACCGAAACTAACCGAAAATTCAGTCACCTACATGTCGAACTTTTTTCCGAATTAACTCCATAATATCGACTGAAACATGGAAAACGTTGTTTGAATCAATCCTGAAGGTGGTTTGTCATATTTCTCTCCATTGAAAGCACCGTCCTTGTAGCCTGGTTTGTTCTGAGATTTGAATGGAAAAATACCGGGACCTGACTTTTGCGCACCGATTGCCACGCAGACACCAAGCGGGACACCTGGTAAATGTAGTCCCTTATGGTCAATCTTCCAATGATATCCCTACAAATACGTCACAATGCTGCAAAGACCTTGGGGAAACAAGAGAAAGAGTCCGTTCATTCCTGTCGCATTCACAGCCATATAAGGCGATCATGGAAAACGTAGCCTCAGAAATCCTGTGCATTTCCTGGTCGGTCATACATCTTGGTTTTGCCCGAAGCATTTGTTCTAAGGGACTCACAGTGAAAATCTTTGCATTTCTGGAAACGTAAGACTGTCTTCTTTCCAAAACTATCAATTCCAAGCATATTCGAGCATCTTTTCGTGACAAAATATTGCGCTTAAAACGGGCACGTCTTTTTATCCAAAAATGAAATACTGCCCCTAGAGTCTTAACAGGTTAAATCCTGAAACATCCTAGAAGGTCTATTTGTCATGGGTTATCATAGGGAGTCAAAGAAGGTAAGAATTTGGTGCAATGAGAGAGGTGGGACTGTCGTATTTTAGAAGATTTTTAAAAAATTGTCCAAAATGACCAAGAGTGTCACTTACCTTTGAAGAACTTCCTCTGTTTGCAAGTCCCAAGGGTCCCAGCTACATAACAAATGGTTGTTTTGTTCAATAAAGACCAAAAAAAGTCAGTTTAGTTGGCACGCTTGATTCAGTAATCTACCGGTTTACCTCTTTCAAAATGCATACAAATGAATCCCAAAAGTTACCAATAAACTTCTTCCAAACAAGTCAAACAAGGTTTATAATCAATCCTCAGGTACCCTAATATGTAAATAAAAGATTACATATAAGACGGAGAATAGTACGTTCATTACCAGAGATAAATAACGAAGTGTGCGCCCTCATCCACACGCGCCACAATACTACTGCCAAAATGGGAGCCACCTAGAAGAACTACAAATTCAAAAAACAAAAAACAAGAAACTTTCTAAAGACTGTTGACATCTGCTGGAAGCCATAGGAGATGCAATCTGGGAGGTATATTCTATTGATTTTCCCATAGACAGCCATTTCAATGAGCGGGGACCTAAAACATTTTTTTTTTTCGGGATAGATTCTCCTCAGGTTTTTGCCTGCCATATCAGTTCTATTATACTCACAGACATTCTTTTAACGGTATTAGAAACTTTAGAGTTTCTATTCAATACCACCAATTCTATAAATATCCTAGCTTCTGGGCCTGAGTAACAGGCAGTTTACTTTGGGCACATCAGTCATCCGAATTTCCGAATACTGCCCCCAGCCCTCAAGAAGAAAACCTCAGTCTCTTTAGGGACCACAAAATAAGTGGACTAGAACCCACCAAGCCGATCTGATGTCTCAATCCTGAAGATGGAACCGTTGTGAGGAGTGAGGAGATCTCCAGCCGCAGTGTTTTCTTCAGGGGGTCGGAAACCGAGGGGACACGAAAGCCCCTGATGGATGGTGGCCAGCACCGGAAATTGTGTCGGCACCCCACCTTTCCCTTTCCCTTTCCCGTACCTCTGCAAAAAAATGGGGAAGAACTGTGTGGGAAAAACAGGCTGTTGCTTCATCAAACACTGTGCCCCTCCCCGCTGTCTTCCCTTAGCATGAGGCGATGGGGCAGGAGAGGGACCCCACTGTCGTCCGGGTGCAGGTTGATGGCAACGGTCCGTCTGCCTTGGACCCAGGGCCTGAGGTGGTGGCATGAACTGTCTCAGGGTCTCCCGGTCCCTAAGAACCTTATCTGTCTGCTCCAAAATGTCATCAACCCCTGGTCCAACATCAGCCCTGGGGTGATGGGGTGAGTGGCAAATGAGCTCTGGAAAGCAGACTGGATTGGGCCAGCCAGAGATGGCACCGGGAGGCAACCACTTGCACCATGGCCCCATCCGTTGGCATGGGCCACATCCCTCTGGAACAGGGAAAGCAGGTGAAACACCGGCATCGCTTCCCGGTGGAGGTCCACTGTACCCTCCAGCAGCCGAGGCAATAGATTCTGCATGTAGGCCTGCAGCAGCATGGCCACGTTGTCAAGGCGGCCAAGAGAGCAGAGGGACCCATATGTGGCTTTCAAGTCTGCATCAAAGTGTCTGGGTGGGTCCCGCATTCAGTCGCGGTTTCCCCCTATAATCTCCCGATCCGGGAGGACCATGGCAGCTATCATGGTGTCCATAGTTGGGTACTCCCGGAGGCCGAGGGACTCCACACCGGAAACAAAACTCCATGGTCTACTCTCTGCTGTGAGTCGGAAGCACCACCTGGCAGAGGCCCAGCTCTCCTGCAAAGCCTTGCTGGACTTAGAAAGGATGGGGAGTGATAGAGTAATCTCTGTCCACCAGTTTGATGTCCCGTGCAGTGTTTACACAAGCGATTAGGCTCCTCATATCCTCTCAAGCTGCTGGGGGCGATGAAGCCCCGCTGCCTTCTTCTGATGGCCTGTCAGCCTGGTAGACCCGCTCACGGTGATGAAACGCGCAAGTATCGTCCCCTAAGAACAGCCTATCACTGGCCAACAGAGAACAGCTGTCGTTGCCATCGAAGCTATCAACCTCCTGACGCAGGGCATGCGCCCTCCTTTCAAGGACTCATGCTGCCGTCCAGGACTGGTGACTCCGGCCAGGCTTCCTGCGAGGGGTGCTGGGCACATTAGAGGGACTAACAGCTTGCTGTGCACCACTCCTGAGGGAGGGAGCACGTGCCCAGCCTGAGTCCGAGCCTGGCCGACCACTCAAACATGGCCTCCAATCGCGCAAGACACAGGCGTTCAGGGAACTCTACACAAAACAGGCATCCAGTAGGGTGTTCCACCGCCCTCGCCGTGTGGCTCAAACCCAGGCAGTGCATACACGAGGTATGCAGATTAACAGGGGGATGCCACCATCACACCTCTCACAAAGGGAAGCCATAAGCTCAGCAAAGCCAACAAGGCCACGGAGCAGGGATCCGACGCCCTGGGAGAGCTTATGTCATGACCCGCTTGGAAGAATAAAAAGCCGGTGAGGGATAAAAAACAGTGCCCAGCGAAAGTATCCCCCTTGCCGTTTTTCCTATTTTGTTGCATTTACAACCTGTAATTTAAATAGATTTTTGGTGATTTCATGTAATGGACATTCACAAAAGAGTCCAAATTGGTGAAGTGAAATGAATTTTTTTTTTTTTTTCATAAAATAAAATAAAAGTGGTGGCTACATATGTTTTCACCCCCTTTGCTATGAAGCCCCTAAATAAGATCTGATGCAACCAATTACCTTCAGAAGTCACATAATTAGTTAAATAAAGTCCACTTGTGTACAATCTAAGTGTCACATGATCTGTCACATGATCTCAGTACACCTGTTCTGACAGAGAGAACAGAGATTCTGCAACACCACTAAGCAAGGGGCACCATCAAGCAATCGGCAACATGAAGACCAAGGAGCTCTCCAAACAGGTCAGGGACAAAGTTGTGGAGAAGTACAGATCAGGGTTGGGTTATAAAAAAATATCCATAACTTCTAACACTCTACAGAGCACCATTAAATCACTTTTTTTTATTGAAAGAATATGGCACCACAACAAACCAACCAAGAGAGTGCTGCCCACCAAAACTCATGGACTAGGCAAGAAGGGCACTAATCATAGGCAACAAAGAGATCAAAGATAACCCTGAAGGAGCTGCAAAGCTCCACAGCGGAGATTGGAATGTCTGTCCATAGGACCACTTTAAGCCGTACACTCCACAGAGCTGGGCTTTATGGAAGAGTGGCCAGAAAAAGCAATTGCTTTTAACTTCTTGCGTCGAGCCATCCCGGATCCGGTATCGTGACTACAGCCTCAAGCTCATTACCATAACGCAACGTTAACTATTCATGAAAATCGCAAATTAAATGAAATTAATCTATTTGCTCTCAAGCTTATTAGCCTTTTGTTAACAACACTGTCATCTCAGATTTTCAAAATATGCTTCTCAACCATTGCAAAACAAGCATTTGTGTAACAGTATTGATGGCTAACGTAGCATTTAGCATAGCATTTAGCGTTAGCATTCAGCATGCAACATTTTCCACAAAAACCATAAAAGCATTCAAATAAAATCATTTACCTTTGAAGAACTTCAGATGTTTTCAATGAGGAGACTCTCCGATAGCAAATGTTCAGTTTTCCTGAAAGATTATTTGTTTAGGACAAATCGCTCCGTTTTCTGCGTCACGTTTAGCTACGAAAAAACCCTGTATCCAGGATTGTGTAAATCTATCAGCAAGCTCATTAGCATAACACAACGTTAACTATTCATGAAAATCGCAAATGAAATGAAATGAATCTATTTGCTCTCAAACTTAGCCTTTTGTTAACAACACTGTCATCTCAGATTTTCAAAATATGCTTCTCAACCATTGCAAAACAAGCATTTGTGTAACAGTAATGATGGCTAACGTACCATTTAGCATTAGCATTCAGCATGCAACATTTTCCACAAAAACCATAAAAGCATTCAAATAAAATCATTTACCTTTGAAGAACTTCAGATGTTTTCAGATAGCAAATGTTCAGTTTTTCCTGAAAGATTATTTGTTTAGGACAAATCGCTCCGTTTTCTGCGTCACGTTTAGCTACGAAAAAAACCCTGTATCCAGGATTGTGTAAATCTATCAGCAAGCTCATTAGCATAAGTCTTTAAAACGCGAACTTTTTTCCAAATTAACTCCATAATATCGACAGAAACATGGCAAACCGATGTTTAGAATCAATCCTCAAGGTGTTTTTCACATATCTATCGACGATAAAATCCATCGTGGCATTTTACTTTCTGTTCTGAAGAAATGGAACGCGCATGGACCTACAGATGACGCACACAGGACACCGGGCGGGACACCAGGTAAATGTAGTCTCTTATGGTCAATCTTCCAATGATATGCCTACAAACACGTCACAATGCTACAGACACCTCGGGGAATAGACAGAAAGCACGGGCTCATTCCTGGCGCATTCACAGCCATATAAGGAGACATTGGAACACAGCGCCTTCAGAATCTGGGGCATTTCCTGTATGAAACTTCATCTTGGTTTCGCCTGTTGCATTAGTTCTAGGGCACGCACAGATAATATCTTTGCAGTTTTGGAAACGTCTGAGTTTTGTCTTTCCAAGGCTGTCAATTCCATGCATAGTCGAGCATCTTTTCGTGACAAAATATTGCGCTTAAAACGGGCACGTCTTTTTATCCAACAATGACACAGCGCCCCCATAGGTTCAACAGGTTAAGCAAACACATTTGGTGTTCGCCAAAAGGCATGTGGGTGACTCTTTAAACATATGGAAGAAGGTACACGGGTCAGATGACACTAAAATAGACCTTTTCAACCATCAAGGAAAACTCAATGTGAGGCGCAAACACCTCTCATCACCCCGAGTACACCATCCTCAGAGTGAAGCAGGCTGATGGCAGCATCATGCTGTGGGGATGTTTTTCATCGGCAGGGACTGGGAAATTGGTCAGAATTGAAGGAATGATGGATGGCGCTAAACACAGGGAAATTCTTGAAGGAAACATATTTCAGTCTTACAGAGATTTGAGACTGGGATGGAGGTTCACCTCCCAGCAGGACAATGACCCTAAGCATACTGCTAAAGCAACACTCGAGTGGTCTAAGGAGAAAGATTGAAATTTCTTGGAATGGCCTATTCAAAGCCCAGACCTCAATCCAATTGAGAATCTGCGGTATGACTTAAAGATTGCTGAACAACAGTGAAACCCATCCAAGGAGCTGGAGCAGTTTTGCCTTGAAGAATGGGCAAAAATCCCAGTGGCTAGATGTGCCTATCTTATAGAGACATACCCCAAGAGACTTGCAGCTGTAATTTCTGCAAAAAGTGGCTCTACAAAGTATTGACTTTGGGGTGGTGAATAGTTATACACGCTCAAGTTATCCGTTTTATTTTGTCTTACTTCTTGTTTGTTTCACAATAAATATATTTTTAATCTTCAAAGTGGTAGGCATGATTTGTAAATCAAAAAAAAAAGTTGAGTGTAGTGGGCAGTATTTTTATGTTTGGATGAAAAACGTACCCAAATGAAACTTCCTATTTCTCAGGCTCAGAATCTAGAATATGCATATCATTGTCAGATTAGGATAGAAAACACTCTAACATTTCCAAAACTGTCAAAATATTGTCTGTGAGTACAACAGAACTGATATTGCAAGCGAAAACCTGAGGAAAATCCATATAAAAAAATAAATGATGCAGTCAGTCTCTCCTCAACTCTTAGCCAAGAGAGACTGGCATGCATAGTATTTATGCCAGCCCTCTGATTACAATTAAGAAAAAATGTGCCTCTCTGTTCTGAGCCAGCTGTAGCATAACTAGGTCTTTCCTTTCAGCACTGGATCACACGACTGGACAGTAATCAAGATTAGACAAAACTAGAGCCTGCTGAACTTGCTTTTTGGAGTGTGGCATCAAAAAAGCAGAGCATCTCTTTATTACGGCCAGACCTCTCCCCATCTTTACAACAATTGAATCTATATGTTTACAATCTAAGGTAACGCCAAGTAATTTAGTCTCCTCAACTTGTTCAACAGCATATACCCACGTGCAATCTCCTCATTGGAGTTTAGGAACATATACCCATGTGGGTGATTGAAAGATGAATTGACGTCCACACTCCAGTTGGTTGTAGTAATGCACCATAAAGTTGGTTGCCAACCGCCATATAAAGTCCAAAGAGGTAAAAAAGAAGCCTAAGGAGGGAGTAGAGATGACGAGAAAGGAAATCCGTCAACAGTTTTATCTGTGGATTAATTGTCGGAGTAGAGGGCCTTGTGCATTTCAGGTAAAATAACAACCCCAGAACAAAATTAGCTAGCTACAGCAAGCTAGCTAGCTAATTTGCCATACATTTTGATTGATTTTTGACCTGTCCCACAATTAATATAATTGGATCAGAGTTTGTTTTGATATTTCAATCTGCCTGTCCTGATCGTGTCTGGTGTGGGGGTACAGAATCAACATGCGCATGCGACTGCGCACGCCCGGTTTGGTCAGCATCTCAGGCAAATTCCTGACAACTGATACACAGGAATGTTCTTGCAACTTTTCCATGTCACATGTCTATAGCATGACTATTTTATATTCTGTGAAATACTCTGGCTACCATGTTCTGTGTATGTTTGGTAGAAATTGTATGGAATATTCTCCAAAACCGTGGAAAGCTGGACACAGGAAACGTGTCTTGAACATTATTTTGTAAACAAGGCAACCAAGTTCTGAGTAAATTCTGTGTGATATTAAGGGAATGGTTTTTTCGAAACTGTCTTTGCACATCACCAGAACATTTCCACGTAACGTTAGGTAATAACCTAATAAGACTCTTAAGGGAACTTTCTCTTAAGGTATGGAAACGTTTGTGGTTAGCAGGGTTGTTAGGTTTTAGTAGTTACCAGTCCAAAATTGTAATCAGCAAGGTAATTTTGGGATTACCCAAATTCAGTAATGTAATCGGATTACTTTCAGCTACTTTTAGATGACTTTCCCCTTATGTGGCATTAGAAGAAGAAAAGGAAAAAAGGATCCATCAAATGCATTTGGAGTGCCATCATAGTGGTACAGTATCTGGTCAAACTCAGTCAGACTCGCTCAGGCGGAACAAACCTAAACTTGCACCTTTATTCAATGCTGAATTGAATATCATTGACAAAACAGAAATGTGTCATTCTGTATTTTTTTTTAGCAAACATATTTTCTGAATTTGAAAGTAATCCAAAAAGTAGTCATCTAGTTTCAAAAGCATCTGTAATCTGATTACATTTCTTATTGTTGGTAACGTAATCGATTACAGTTATGTTTTTTTGTAACCAGATTACATGTAACTGATTACATGTAATCATTTACTCTCCAACCCTGGTTGTTATCTGGGATTACACTTCAATTGTATATCACTCAAATATCCAATTAATGGTGGCCAATGTTAAGAGATAGCGGTGTAATCCAGCAGTATGTATGTGCTGTAATGCATTGGAGCGGGCGGAGTTTGCCTTCAGCTGGGAATGGAATGTTTGAAATGAAACAAAATTATGATGTTATTGATAACAACCTATAGTGCACTACTTCCCTTGTCAAAAGTGGTACACTTGAATAATTCTGATAATTCAGATTCATTTTGGGATTGTATGTTGTGGATCAGTTGACATCACAGCTGGTTATTTTAACAAATTGTGGGCTGAGTTCATTCACAGATCTAACCATCATGTTCATTGTTAAACTAATTCAGGGTTCCCAAACTGGTGCCAAATTTGGCCCGCGAATGGTTTTATTTGCCCCCCCAAAAAAAAATTCTGAGCAAATTTTATTTTATTTTAATTGTTAAAAACAACAGGAAATCAGCTCCAAGTGATTGTGATTTTAATGTATTAAATCCAGTCCCAAGTATTCCCACACATAGTAGATGGTATACAAATGTAAGCAAAGTTTGAAATGATTATGCTTAAGTCAAACATTATATCTGTTTTGGCTTCTTGCGGCTAATTTGCAGTCTACAAATGATTAGTAATTATATTATGCCCCCCGCCGCCCAGACTATTCACCTCCACAGCTGAATCTAGTTGATTGTCCCTGAACTAGTTCACCCATCACAAAACAGCATAGCATTATATTAGGAAATCCCACTCATACAATGTTACTTGTTTGCTTGAGTCAATTTTTTTTAATAGATTGTGAATATGTGTTTACAAGCCCTGTTGGTCCTGTGTGTTGAGATATACTGTCGTTTCTGAAGGCTTTAATCCCGTATGTCCAGTAGACCTCTCAGAGTGGGTCTCTGCCGTCACTATGATCAGGGTCAAAGTTGTCACTTGTAGATTGGCTTCCACAGGCTAGAGAAGATCAGTACAGGGCAGTAGCTGTGTGATCGGGGGTTAAGGCTCTGTAGACCCAGTCAGTGGAGGGCCGTAGATGAATGACTAGGGGTTATGGTTACTTTAGACCAGGTCAGTGCACGCCAGTATGTCTTATCCAGGGTTAAAACCAAAAGATGAGCCAGACTTGAGACAGGCAGAAGGTACTTTAAATCCACTAAGTAAATCCAGCTCACTGTCACTCTGCGTCCAAAGCCACAGAAAGACACTCCTACCTACCAACCTGACCGCCTGCCTAACCGACCTGTCACACTAACGTAATGTCACCGTCAAGTTTGTGTTTTTGACACTAAATATTGGAGAAGGGACTGGAAAAGTGCTATATAATCCCTCTTAAATTCACGGACACAGGTTTGGGTGTAAGGACATGACAGTCCATCGAAGCTCTGGATTGTTTGTGTACAAAGTCAATTATAACACAAAGCACATCAGGTTTTAATTACCTGTGCTCAACCACTGTATAATCGATAAGGATCATTACCCTGATTATGCGTAAGTTGGTCAACATAATTAAAACAACTACTTCTCCAATTGACCGCTCATGGATCCGACAAAGTCAACGTTCAAATCAGTCAAAACACAATTAGCTGGATGATGGAGTAGATGAGGAAACACACAATGGAGAGGTGTTATAGAGATAGGGAAACATTATAGACAAAAATTCAACGTCAAATGATCACAACATTGATCCAACAAATATACCACTCTGAGATCCACAAAGTGACTCAGTTTGAGATCCATACATACATCCACTCAAAATACTTCCACTCCAGTCAGGTCCACCCAGAGATCCAGTCAAAGTTCAATTCAGAGATTCGCACATAGATCCCACAGAAATCTACTCAGAATTGCACAATTGGATCCCACAGAAATCCACTCATATATCCAATAATAGATCCACTTTAAGCTCCACTAAGAGTTCCACTAGAACATGGATTGGTTGTAGTGGAGAGTGAGTGCGGAGAGTCTACAGACAGATGAGTTAACACAGACTGGCAGGTGGGTCAAGAACAGCAGCTGAAACCCCAGCTTGACAAATTACCATACTCAGAGGCCATAGATCCGTCAAGAGAGCTGTTTGCTACTTTGATAGATGTCTCAGTAGACACCCCATTAGTGCCATCAGACTAATACAATTTGGGTCTCACAAAACACGCACTTATCTCTGAACCTGTTGCTCAAACAAATGAAAAGTGCAATTAAGCAGGGATGTTGAACTGTGGCTGATTGCTCATTAGGTGCTAGGGCTATTTCACATCGACAATATGTTGTCCTTCAGTTGATTGTTGTCTTACCTAGTAGGAATCCTGTTGTCCTTCCAGCTAAGAAATTGCGTAGTTAAACTGAAGTTGTAGTACGCATCTACTTTATCTTTGTGTGCTTGCCTGTGTGTCAGTGTGTGCATGCGTGCGTTAGACGCAAGTGTGTTTGTCTTTCATAAGCTCTCTTTATTATCCCTTCACTCTCTGAATGAGTGAGCCATATGATAGGAAAGGAAGTGATGGGTTGTGTGTCCAAATAAACAGACGGAAGATGGATTTTCTGTCAATACCATGCCTGTCTATGCCTTCCTAGTTCTGCTCTTTAAGCTATGACCCCCCAATGTCAGTGGCAATAACACCCAGAGAAAAATATCCCACACAAAAATATATGAACTCACTGATGTAAGTTGCTTTGGATATTAGCGTCTGCTAAATGGCAATTATTATATTAGATGTATATTAGTGGGTATGTAAATATTAGCATGTGGGTCGTGACTCGTTACTTTAGATTCTTAAGTGAATGGGATGAGACTTTAAGAAGTACTAAAGAGACTGAATTGTATAAAGATTACATATAAGACATCCACCAACATGCCCATCGATTTAATGTTAATTAAAAGTAATTGAATTGCCATACACACTGTGTAAGTCAATTCAAATTCATCTCATATTTGAGGGTACGTCAATGAATTGTTGAATGATGTGAGAGCCATTTTGATGCTGCTCTAGTGGAGGTGTGTGCTTTGCATTACAGTAATAAATGCAGAGACTCACTCATCTGAATCTGAGCGTTGTGTTTCTCTGCCAGTGTGTCACTCTCAGGTGTTCTCTCTCTCTCAGATCCGTGGTATGATCGAAAGTCTGAGTCAGCACTTCCGCCATAGTCTTTCCCTACCCACCCTCCCTCTTTATCCTCTCTCTCTCTCTCTCTCTCTCTCTCTCTCTCTCTCTCTGTTGTCCTCATCCTCGAGCTGAAAGCGTGTTCACTACTCTCTGAAGTTTCTCAGATTAATTGCTCTGAACAATAAAGAGACCTTTGAGCAGTATCTACAGTATAGGACTCTATTCAAAATGAGTGCACTATATAGGGAATAGGGTGCCAACAGGGGTCAGTGCAGTACCACAAGTCATTTGTCTTTTCTGTAGTGTCATCATAAAGACGCTGCGTTGGAAATGCTAGCGCAAGCAGTAATTAGGTGGGTTCGGCTGAAATTAAGATGTTATTGGGTTAGATTCAACGCCTACCACTCAGTCTGACAATAAGGTACCCCAGACAGTGACCATGCAAATTCCCTGCTGGCTGGTGGATATTGGGGATATTTTCAGTCAAGGAGAAAAATGTGAACGATATGGTTAAATTGTAAACCCTCACAGAATTGAATTGCCTCCTAGAATGTTTTTCAACAAATAGTGTCACACCCCAGCCCAAGATTGCACAATAGTTACATCTTGACTGTGTGTTTTATTTCTATCAACCATGTTTTCTCCCTTACTTTCTTCCCCATGACAGCAGCATAATGTGGTTGTCTGAGAGGTGGATAAGAAGCTTGACACACACACACACACACACACACACACACACACACACACACGCACACGCACACGCACACACACACACACACACACACACACACAGAGAGATACTCAGTCTGACCGGATGGCCTTCGGTTCGATGTACACCCACGCCTGCCTGCCTGGACACTGTAGGATGCACCAGAGAACACACTAGACAAATCCTCATATTTTCCTATGCTTAAGCATGACTTCATCAGTAGGAGACAGAATGTAAACAGAGCACAAGGTTTCAATGTGTGTTTTCTTGACACTGACCACACAGTCTCTCTCAGTGGGCAAGGCTGAATGTAACAGAATGCCAAAGTTAGCATCTGGCTGTTTTGTTTTGGGATTATCTTTCTTATTGAGACCACAAAGGGGTCAAATCTATTATTTGCAGGCTCGAACAATACAGAATTAAAGCCAACCCATGCCTCACCACTGCTGAGTACTCTGATGAAAGAAAACATATATCGTTCTACTTGTAAAATGACTCATGGGAATCTTTCTGTTTGTCTCTTCACTGATACACTCATCAACATTTCTCTGCTCTCTGTCCCCATCTCTGTCCTCAAAGTCATTGTTTTCTCATCTCGCTTTGGATAGAACGCACTCAAAGTAATAGATCTGCTAATGAAGGAAAATGTTATTTTACTATTGTGAAGTGTTTGTTGATGCAAAGCAATAATAATACATAGAGGAAAATCAAGTGTGTATGACTCACCCCTGCTGAATAAAAACAGAATAGACCAATATACATTTCAAGCTGGTCCATTCTGTTCCATGCTGGTCTACGCTAGTCAGCGGTGGTCAGATGCTGGTCAAGCTTGTGTGACCAGCATGGTCTAACCGGTTTTGCAGGCAGACCAGTATGGTCTAGCTGGTCAGACCAGCATGATCTGTTTGGTTATGCCGGCAGACCAGCCTCCGTTGTGTTTTCGCTGGGGACCAGCCTTCATCGTGTGACCGCTTGTGATGGGGAAGCAAATCTTCCTGTAGCATTGAGCTTTTCCAGCCAATTGTGTTCGAAAATACGTTCAGTACGTAAGGCTTTGATCAGTGACACCTGCTGATCAAAACCATTTAGAACAAGCAAATGATTATAGATGACATCGCACACGCTGTAGCGCGTACACAGAGTAGCCTTTTTGTCTTCTACCAAACCAATACCAAACCAATCAGGTGGTTGTTCGACAAAATGAATCTTCGGACGCCATTGATCACGTGCGTCTGATAAAATTATATATGCATCCGCACACTGCTTTGAAGTATCAGAATATTGGAAGATAAATACACAACGCAGAGGACAAGAGGACTAGGATTAATGATCAATAGGAGTTGGTTTTCAGTTCAACAGCTGTTTAGAATCTGTGGAATGTCACTCCTGAACTCCGAGCGACGTGTGCTACGTTGTGTATACATTGAGTTGGGAGCAGGATACAGTTTTGTTGGCCATTGGGCCAGTTGTACTGCAAGGACTTCAGATTGGTCAACCCCAGGCTAGGGTGGGGGGTTATAAATAACATCCTGGTCCTTTGTTCGGTGGGGAAAAACTCCCAGCATAACATCTTGATTTGTCCTCTCTGAATAAACCTATTTTTCTCCCCCTGATTTGCTTTGGAGTTTGTGTTATTGAATAAAAACATAAATATGCTAACAGAAGTAACCTGTTAACGATTTCGATGAATGCCTCAGCGCTCCAATATCAAACGTAACATCATTAATATTCGCTGGTGACCAACTTTTGTTGTGTTTTCACTGGTTACCAGCCTTCATTGTGTTTTTGTTGATGACCAATCTTCACTGTGTTTTGGATGCTGGTGGCCAGCATAAACTAAAGCAAAACTAGCATCAAGTCACATTATGCTGGCTTGCAAAGTAATGCTTAATTCCTATTGGAATCCAGACAACAAATTCACACAATCTGCATTCAGAAAAACTACCAGGATTAGAAAGGAGATAGAATGAGACTAGCTAAACAATCTAAACTGGAACAACCATTTTAGTCCAATTAACAGATTAGATTGGTTTAGAAAGTTATGTTATTTATCTTTGTGTAGCTGATCAATTCATTTATTGATTATTTATGCATGTAAAAACATGGATATTGAAACGAACAATTAAAAAAATCTAATATGCAATGATGGGCGTGGTTTTGCAGACCATCTTGACCAGGCCATGCCGGACCAGCATATACATCAAAAAAGGTTATTGATGGATCCTTTGTCAGGGGTGAGGGTGATATAAAAATGCAAATCAGGAAGGGTTCTTTACTGCTGTGATGGTTGTGAAGAACAAATATGTTCTTCCCCTCTCCACCATGTTTTCCTTTTATGCCATGAAATGCTACACTGCGAAAAAGTTACTTTCACTGCTACTGCTACTGGTTGCAGTGAAAGTAAGGTAAACAACAAGTACATGTTTACAGCTGAATGAAGGTGTTATTGCTGTAATGCTGGATACTTGAGACTATACTTCCCTTGAGATTCTGAATTTACAACCGCTAATGGTTTGCTAATGACATGAATTTCTTGCTACACCACTAGGTCTACAGCATGGGCAATGACAGCGATTGGGTACAGATTTAATGGCATGAATACATTTCTGCACTTTGCAAAACGTTGCCCAGAATCAAGTCAATAATTGTCAGATTATCTGACATTACCAATGTAAAAAATAGCACTGCCCAGGGAAACTTTATGTGAAGTGTGCATAAATGTTTTAGCAGTGCCACCAGTTTTACTACATCTTTACCACCAATAACATATAACCGCACACTCTCAAAATTAGGGTATACTGTAGTTAAGGACGTCCGGGTTCGGCCGGTGTAGGCCGAACAAATAAGAATTTGTTCTTAACTGACTTGCCTAGTTAAATAAAAATGTTTTAAAAAAGTACAGCCTTGTTCCCTGGTGTACAAAAAGGTCAAAGGTACACACATAAGGTATTATACTGATCGGTTTCTTTTAGGGTACATGTGCAGATAATCTAGTATAATGGTCATGTTTTCTACCCAATATCTTGAATATTAGGTCAAATCATCACTATGCTTTGAAATGTAGGTCGGGGAAAAGTACCTGTGGGGATCATTAACATATTTGGGCATGTGATCTGATATAAAGTGCCTTCAGAAAGTTTTCATACTGCTTGAATTACAGCCTGAATTCTAAATGGATTACATAAATTATTTGTCTTACCATTTTACACAATACCCCACAAAAACTAAGTAAAAACTGTTTTTTGGGGGGCAAATTTATTAAAAATGAAATACAGAAATATCTCATTTACATCAGTATTCACACCCCTAAGTCAATAAATCACCATTGGCATTGATTACAGCTGTGAGTCTGTCTGGGTAAGTCTCTAAGACCTTTGCACATTACTCTTTTTAAAATTCTTCAAGCTCTGTCAAGTTGGTTGTTGATCATTGCTAGACAGTGTTTTATAAGTCCTGACATATATTTTTAAGCTGATTTAAGTCAAAACTGTAACTAGGCCACTCAAGAACATTCAACGTCATCTTGGTAAGCAACTCCAGTGTATATTTGGCCTTGTGTTAAATGTTATTGTCCTGCTGAAAGGTTCATTTGTTTCCCAGTGTCTGTTGGAAAGCAGACTGAACCAGGTTTTCCTTTAGTATTTTGCCTGCATAGGTCCCTGGCCTACACACAATAGCCCATAATGCCAAAATGGAATTATGTTTTTCAGACATTTTTACAAATTACATATCGCCCCTCCCTACATTTCAAAGTGCAGTGAATGTAAAGTAAGCAACAAGTCATTTTACAACTATAACACCTTAATTCACTGAAAAATACTGTATTTTGACTTTGTCACAGTAGCCAACAACTTATTGTCAAATTACAGGTAATTTTTAAACAGTGTATGCCATAAGCACATCTGAATTTTGCCTATAAGTGTAGAACTTGTCATTGGTTCTACCTGGAACCAGAGGGTTATTCATGAGATTCCCCAAAAGGTTCCCCTATAGGGACAAATCAAAGGGTTATCTGTGTCTACCAAAAGGGTTCCACATAGGGACAAATTACAGAATGTCTATTGGTTCTGATCTTTTAATAATATTTACCTTACCCACAGATCCAGTGGTGTAGCAGGAAATTCTGGTCGCTGGCAACAGAGAAATTATGACTTGAAATCCCATATGAATTTTGCTGGTTTGCAAAACCACACTCATCATTATCATATTTCTCACAATGCTCTGTTGAAGTTAGATTTTTTTGAATTGCTTGTTTCAATATCTGTGTTTTTGCATGTACATTGATGAATCAATGAATCAATTCATTTATCGTATTCCACACAAAGATGAATAACATACTGTACATTTGTTTTTCGAAAACCAATCTAACCTGTTGGGTGGATTTATGTACCCGTTACTGAAGTGCTTGGTTATTTACTTAGTCTCATTGCTTTCTTTCCAACCCTGGCACTCATTTTGAATGCAGCTTGTGGAAATTCACTCTGGCGAGATTCCAATAGGAATTCTGACTTGCTGCTGGATTTCTTTTAGTTTACGCTGGTCCAAAACAGAGAAAACACAATGAGTGGCTGGTCACCAGCAATAAATAGAACGAAGGCTGGTCACTAGCAAAAACACAACCAGCTAGACCATGCTGTTCAGACCAGCTTGACCTGCCAGACCATGCTGGTCTCATCAGCTTGACTAGCATCCAACCAACATGGACCAGCTTGAAATTTACGCTGGTCTATGCATTTTTTTTCAGCAGGGGAGTTTATACATTTATCCCATCCACATCATCTCTCTCCTTCCACAAACTCCCCTTGATACAGACCTCCCAATGGTTTCAGCCGTAAACGTATAATTGAAACTGCCGACAGCTGATTCCATTGTCTTGTTCTTCAGACGAGCAGGTTTGAATACACTGGTTCCTTTGCATTATCAGGAGTGGAGTAAACTAGTCCTTGACTGTCTCTTGGGGATAGCAGATCTTATGTTCAATCATCAACCAAATTTAAGTGTGCCAGCCAATCGGAAAGTATACAATTAATATTCATCATAAAATAAGTCAATGATTATCGAAGCAGTCTGCTGAAGAACGAGTTTGGTTTAAACGTGCACCAAATCATGAGCTGAGAGAGAATCCTATTAGCATTGTCACACTGTATATGTTTTCCAGTCATACTAATGTATAGAACAGCGTTCATGCTTTACCTGGCCTAATGCATATGATTGTAGCAAAACCTACCATAAGCAGGCAATAGATCATATGGAGCCAATATGAATAGAGGTCCCTTGTTATTGAGTCATAAATTAAATACCAATTTCCTCAATACCAATTTCATTGATGTTACAAGCGGAACTTTGAAGGCGATGGATCATGAACGTGACAAATGCGGTCAATCAATTCATGGCACTGTTCCTTACATTGATAGAAACACCTAATTTATTCATCTGCATGATTTGTCACCGTCTAACTGTTGAGAGAAAGAGAGAGAGAGAGAGAGAGAGAGAGAGAGAGACAGAGAGAGAAGTGGATAAGCTTCACGGTAGCTGCTTGGGGATACTATATTTGAGACACAACGTACAGTACCTACTGTATCAGCCATTTATTTAAATAGGTGAGTGTAAACCCTCTTTTTCTACAGCTTTTTCATGGAAGAGACTTTGAGTTTCTGATATTACAGACAAACTGCCTGTCAGTAGATCATTTTTTTTTACAAGTTGTTTAAAAAAAAGTTGTGGCCCAGGAAGAAACGTTTGTTGTTTTGGCAGAATATCGAATTTGACAACTGGCTGCTTTGCTATGGCAGCAATTACCATTACTCAAACTGTATCGGTGTGTCAATTACGTCTGTCAATCAAATGGAGGACAGCTATTAAGTGAGACTAATGTGAGACTAATGTGACAGCCTACTTGAAACTCCACTAAGAAACTGCCTTTTATTAGCTATACCAGCAAGAGCCCCTGCTGCTCAACAATTCAACTCAAACCATGATGTGTGAGGAAGTGGTTCATGCTGTGAAAGACATACTGTACCTGTCAACATATTCAGAAAGACTCACTCCACAGCTGTACATGGAAAACATGCAATACTAATTCACCCCCCGTGGCATTTGTCCTATTTTATTGCCTTACCACCTTGAATTAAAATTCATTTTTGGGGGGGTTGTATTATTTGATTTAAACAACATGCCTACAACTTTAAAGAAACAAAATATTTTTATTGTGAAACAAACAAGAAATAAGACAAGAAATATAAAAACGGAAAACTTGAGAGTGTGTAACTATTCTCCCCCCAAAGTCAATACTTTGTAGAGACACCTTTTGCGACAACTACAACTGCACGTCTCTTGGGGTATGTCTCTATAAGGCAAATCTAGCCACTGGGATTTGTGCCCATTCTTCAAGGCAAAACTGCTCCAGCTCCTTCAAGTTGGATGGGTTCCACTGGTGTCCAGCAATCTTTAAGTCATACTACAGATTCTCAATTGGATTGAGGTGAGGCCTTTGACTAGGTCATTCCAAGACATTTAAATGCTTCCCCTTAAACCACTCGGCTGTAACTTTGGCAGTATGCTTAGGGTCATTGTCCTGCTGGAAGGTGAACCTCCGTCCCAGTCTCAAATCTCTGGAAGACTGAAACAGGTTTCCCTCAAGAATTTCCCTGTATTTAGCGCTATCCATCATTCATTCAATTCTGACCAGTTTCCCAGTCCCTGCCGATGACAAACACCCTCAAAGCAGGATGCTGCTACCAGCATGCTTCACTGTGGGGATGGTGTTCTAGGGGTGATGGGAGATGTTAGGTTTGCACCAGACATTGCTTTTTCCTTGATGGCCAAAAAGCTTGATTTAAGTCTCATCTGACCAGAGTACTTTCCTCCATATGTTAGGGGAGTCTCCCACATCCCTTTCTTATTTCTTTCTTTAACCTTTCTAGAGCGGAACCCCTCGAAAACATTCCGCTGAAAAGGCAGCGTGCGAAATTCAAAAATATTCTTTATAAATATGTAACTTTCACACACACAAGTCCAATACAACAAATGAAAGATATAAATCTTGTTAATCTACCCATCGTGTCCGATTTAAAAAATGATTTACAGCTAAAGCACAACATATGATTATGTTAGGTCAGAGTCACAAAAACACACACAGCCATTTTACAGCCAAAGATTGGAGTCACAAAAAGCAGAAATAGAGATTAAATGAATCACTAACCTTTGATGATCTTCATCAGATGACACTCATAGGACATCATGTTACATAATACATGCATGTTTTGTTCGATAATGTGCATATTTATACGTAGAGTAATGTTTTGATTCCAAAACATCCAGTGATTTTGCAGAAATACTCACAATAAACATTGATGAAAGATGCAAGTGTTATTCACAGAATTAAAGATAGACTTAACCTCTATTCAACCGCTGTGTCAGATTTTTTAAAACCTTTACGGAAAAAGCATAATCTGAGAACGGCGCTCAGAACCCAAAACAGGTAGAGGAATATCCACCATTTTGGCTTCAACAGAAGCTAGAAAAAACACTATAAATATTTACTTACCTTTGATGATCTTCATCAGAAGGCACTCCCAGGAATCCCAGTTCGACAATAAATGACTGATTTGTTCCATAGAGTTCCATAAAGCCCATCATTTAGCCTCTTGTTGTTAGCGTGTTCAGCACAGTAATCCATCTTCATGAGGCGCGAGCACCTCCTCCAGACAAAAACTCGAAAAGTTCCGTTACAGTCCGTAGAAACAAGTATATCCTTTATAGTAGAATCCTCAAACCAGTTTCTAAAGACGGTGACATCTAGTGGAAGCCCTAGGAAGTGCATCCTCATTCATATCTCACTGGGATTTCAATAGGCACTGTTTTGAAAATCAATTTCTCACTTCCTGTTTGGATTCTTTCTCAGGTTTTTGCCTGCCATATGAGTTCTGTTATACTCACAGATATCATTCAAACAGTTTTAGAAACTTCGGAGTGTTTTCTATCCAATACTAATAATATTATGCATATATTAGCATCTGGGACGGAGTAGGAGGCTGTTCAGACTGGGCACGCTATTCATCCAAAAGTGAAAATGATGCCCCCTATCCCAAAAAGGGTAATAAGCAATGGCTGTTTCTGGCCAATCTTCTGTAAAGCCCAGCTCTGTGGAGTGTACGGCTTAAAGTGGTTCTATGGACAGATACTCCAATCTCCGCTATGGAGCTTTGCAGCTCCTTCAGGGTTATCTTTGGTCTCTTTGTTGCCTCTCTGATTGATGCACTCCTTGCCCGTTTTGTGAGTTTTGGTGGGCGGCCCTCTCTTGGCAGGTTTGCTGTGGTGCCATATTCTTTACATTTTTTAATAATGGATTTAATGGTGCTCCATGGGATGTTCAAAGTTTCTGATATTTTTCTATAACCCAACCCTGATCTGTACTTCCCCACAACTTTGTCCCTGACCTGTTTGGAGAGCTCCTTTGTCTTCATGGTGCCGCTTGCTTGGTGGTGCCCCTTAGTGGTGTTGCAGAATCTGGGGCCTTTCAGAACAGGTGTATATATACTAAGATTACTGTATGTGACAGATTATGTGACACTTAGATTGCACACATGTGGACTAATTATGTGACTTCTGAAGGTAATTGGTTTCACCAGATCTTATTTATGGGCTTAATAGCAAATGGGGTGAATACATATGCACCCACCACTTGAAATCAAATTAAAAGTCCATTTAAATTTCAAGTTGCAATGCAGCAAAATAGAAATAAACGCCAAAGGGGATGAATACTTTTACAAGGCATGGTATTCATTCAGTACTCTTTCTACAAAGACATTCAGTACTTCAAACTTAAGTAACACAGCAACTAGTTCAGCACCATGTACAGTAACCAAATAGTTCCCATTCAGTTACACATCATGGACAGCAACATATCCTGTACCCAATAGTAAACAGGACAGAAATGGGCACTACACCAACACATTCAGCACCATGGACAGCAACATATCATGTACCAAATATTAAACACAGGACAGAAATGGACACTACATCATTTGAAATTATTATGAAAATCTACCAAGTACACACATCAATTCTCATTTGTCAATATCTGATAAATCTGGCCCTTCTGGGGAGTTAGTTGTGATTGTTTTGTTTTGATTTCCAGGCTCATTGTTTCTATGGGTTGTTGTGTTTGAGGCTCTGGGTTGTTTGAACTGATTGATTCGTCAACTTCCCTCTGTTTAGTACCTATTTACAGAGCAACAGGACTGTTTGTTTTTACTCTATAATGCTTTCTTCCTTTGCCCACTTTGTCTTGGGTCTCAGAGTTCTCCTTTCCATCTCTCTCCCTCTCTCATGGGTATAGGGATATTTTTTCTGTTGGTACAGATGACCTTAGATGCTCCTAAAAGTCTGTGATAAATAGTAGAATGATTCTCCATTTCCATCCCCCCTCTATCTCATCCCTTCTCCTCCAGGCTCTTTGTGTGCGAAGTGGAGAAATTATTGTCTAACTGCCGAGCAGCCGATTGGCTTTCAGTCACCCCTAACCCTGGGTGTGCAACTTGGCCCGTTCCTCAAATGTGTTATTGATAAAGTCGATAAGGTAATGCTTGGGCATGCAGCTGGCGGATTAGGACCCACGATCCTCTGGGAGGAAGGCTATAAACTGCCTGACAATATCAACTCCGTGCTGGTTTAGAGGAACAACAGGAAGAAAGTATGGGATTTATAGTAAAATAGTTTCTGTTTTTGTTTTGGTTGTTTGTTTTGGATGTTTGTTGATAACAGTTTTTGACACTTCAGTCTCGGCAGAAAATAATAGGTCATTTTACTCCTCGTTAACAACAACACTTTAGTGATCAGAGAGAAAAATGAACACAGGTAACAGACCGTTTTTGTGAAGAAAAGCCATTTTAGTATACATTTAGAATTTGATTTTTGTTTTGATATGTGAAACAGCAGGAATTATTGTCCACAGCAGTGTCCAAGTCAGTGATTAGACAGCTGGGTAGGATTTGTAGTCAGGGCAAGTAAATGTTGTAGATTAAATCGCTGATCTGGGCATTGTCCGGGATAAATCTTTATATACCAGATAGACTCTATATGGACACATGAGTTTTTCATCAATCAGATTAGTGTTTTTTTTATTAGGCACAAATTACACAGCCTTCAGCAATAATCAATCCATAGACACCCCAAAATCCAATAAACACTCAACCAATGAAAAATGCTATCAATGATCCAATAAACACTCAACCAATGAAAAATGCTATCAATGATCCAATAAACACTCAACCAATGAAAAATGCTATCAATGATCCAATAAAAAAATCAACTCCATATTCACTGCCTGTCAGACACGTATCCACCCACTCATCCTTGTCTTGGTGTACAACACAGTCATGGATGTCATTGCAAATGAAAAGGATAATCTCATTTTGTGAAAGCACATTTAAAGAAAGGGTCAAACGTTTTCGTCATTTGAGATGTTAGATCGTCGGCTCTGGTGATTGCCTCTCCTGACCACACCTCCATACCCTTTCGACATCCTCCCCCTCCCATCTTCCTTCTCTTTCCATTCTTCATCCTGCCTCTCCTACCCACTCCTCTCCTTCCCCTACCACCTGCCTCTCCCTCCTCCTGTCCCTTACCTCTTTCTCCTCTCCTCTGGTTCAGAGAAATTATGATGACATGCTGTCAGCTCTCTCTGAGCTGAGCTCTGTCTGGCCTCCGTCTCGATCCTGGTTGCTATCTACTAGATACTGCCTGAATGGATACTGGATGTTGTCATCAGAACTGAGAGGTGCGGTGGCAGGGAGGCGGAGAGGCGACAAGTGTTGTCTGGGCTGGCTGGATGGCTGTCTGGTGGGGAAGGGACCCTGGGCTTGTGCCCATGGCTGGGGCCAGGCTGGGCTTGGGCTAGGCGTCTAGCTGACGGATCCCTACCATGTAATTGATGGAGATGTGTCTCCAAAGACACCGCAGCATTCTGGGCTGCTACATATTACCCGCTTATACTGAGCAGAGACAGAGCGGATTACTTTCCTTGTTAAAACCATCGTCCTTTCTTTTTCACCTCTCTTTCTTTCTCTGAGTATGGATCTCTTAATGCTCTCCTTTTGCTCTGTCCCTCTATACTGCATGCTTTTCCGCCTCCCCTGTAATTTTGACCGTTGTTGGGTCTCAAGGACTGTTCAGATAGTGTCTGCTAAATGGCATATATTTGTCTACTTCTCGTCTCCTGCAACAAGTTACTGTAAATGGTTGACTGTTCGGTTTACCTCTTCTCTTTTCCCCCAGGATACACAATAAAGGGATCTCACAAAGCTAAACTGGGTCCTTTGACATCGTTACAATAACTCTCATGTTGACTACCAACCAAGAACATGTGGTGTCTTTACACCACCTAGCACATGAACTGTCGCTCATTTGAGAATAATTGCAATGAATATATATATATATCCTCGATCGTCTTGTAGGGTTCATCAGAGTCTCTGGTTAACTTTCTAAGAAGTCACAAAGTCCTTCGTGGTAGTAGGTGATTAGAATGGATACTTTGGAGTACCGTTCAGATAGATAGGCAGATCGATGCTTCAGCGGTTGTCAGTATTCTCGTTCTAGGTTTACGTCATTTCTAGCTGCAGACTAGTAATTTTACGTCTAAGATTTGCTCGTTTTCTGAGTGCAGCCAATGCTCCATGTGGTATAGTCTTGTCCTTTGGTAGAGTTGTAGTTTAAACCACTTCACACACCCGACATATTTTGGTCTTAGCAATTAAATTATTTGCAACCTTAGCTTACACCGGGGTTTGCGTGGTCTGGTGTGAATTTCATCGGGAGTGGGTTTTATACCCAGAGTAACTCTGAATGAGGGGCAGTAAAGTTTACAACTGCCATCTGAAGGCAGTAAATGTGTTTGATACTTTATCACATCTCTTCATTCCACCAATACACTGTAAATGAAACATAAAACGTCATGCAGGCATTATGTGAGTGAGTAGATGACATGAGATGAATACTTTGGATATGCACGCATAAAATCTGATCAGAGCGATGAGGTCAGACAAATAAATACACACGAACGCACACACACACACACACACACACACGGTGTACACACACGCACACACAAATGCAAATAAAACACACATGCATGCACACACACACAATTTGACACTAAACAATAACACTGACATTGACCATAACGAGGAAATCTGTGCCTATCACTTTCCCTATATTTTCCTCACATAAAGACCTGTGGTCTAAAATGGCTAACGGATAGCTTTTCTCATAGGACAACCTGGCACAATAGCCACTATGATAAGTACTGTACGACCAGCTGAGCAAATAATTCTGTCCGCTAACACATTTCGTAACAGCCAATTAATATCATCAATGTAGTTGCACGTGATCCAACACTTTTTCCACAAAAGCGTCCAATGGCGTTTTCTGATAATCAAATAAGCTAGATGTACTGTATTTAGGTGGTGGTGCTAGTTAAATAGCTCACAGTGTAGAGAGTTGATTTCCTTGCACTATTAGCAGATTGTGGTGTGGGTTCAAATAACCCATGGGATGTTACTTTTCCTTTGAAATGTAGAATACATTTATTGTGTTAGTGTGCTGAGAAGGGAAGTGCAGTCAACCACTTGAAGATGAAGATTTCAACATGAAGATACTCACTTTTGAGGACAAGTCCTAGTACAAATAGTATGAAAATAGAACAATTTGAAAGAAATCTACAAAAGTCGGGGAATAGGGCTTGAAATGATTGAAATGCTTTATAAGTATAGTAACAATCAAATTGGAAATGACTTACTGTAAGATTTCAACTTTATTAAACTGTAAAAGAAATATGATTATGTGGCACCATTTCATATTACGGAGAATGTTCTGCCCTGTGTCCTCTGAGCCGACTCCTTTCAACTTCAGCTGTAAACACAAAGTGGTTTCATCCCTCTGTGACCAAGAGAAAGGGGTCTCGTTTAAATTCAACAAAATTATTTTTGTATTTTTTCATGTTGAGCGCTGTAAATCCCTCGGAAAATATCATGCTGCGTTCTCTCGGAACCCCGTTTCCTGTGCCCTATGCAAATGAGGTGTCCGATTTCACACTCTCCATCTCAGCTCCTCACTGGGCAGCACCAGCTGGACAGGGAGACTCAGCTGTTTCGCAGAGCGTTCTGTACACGAAAATGACGGTCAGAACCGGTCCAGAACCACTACTAGTCCCCTAATTAGGGATCTTTACATCTAAGAGGTTTTAAAACTGATTGCCTCGTCACTTCTACCCCTAACTACATGCACATTTTACTTCAACTACCCCCTCACCTGGCACCGGTACTCCTTGTATTTAGCCTTGTTATTGTTATTTATTGCGTTGCTATCTTCTATTTTTATTTTCAAATGTTCACACTTTTTAACTCTGCATTGTTGGGAAAGGGCTCGTAATTAAACATTTCACAGTAAAGTCTACATCTTTTGTACTCGGCGCATTTGACAAATACAATTTCACAATTGAAAATGAATTTGTACTGTTTCCACTTGACAGTGGAATCTTTGCAAAAGGATATTCAAATACCAGTAGCGTGCCGTGGTTCTGGGGCCTGGGCCTTCAGTGAAGTCCTACACAGTCCCACCCGAATTAATCCACCTCTTGGCTCTAGACACTATACATTTAGACAGAAACGCAGTATAACCAGGCGTTGCGTCACCTTGAAATTGACATTTTTATTCAGAGAATTGCAGGGGAAGAGTATAATACCTTTTCATTGTGCAGCATTGTTGCCCTGCGCGCTTGTTCGTTGAGCTGTAGATCCACTCGGGTGTCCCCAAAAGTTTTCAAAAGCACCATTGCTTGTAAGTGCCCAGCCGTACTTTGGTGTCTCGTTGCTGCCTTGGTTAGACAACTCAGGTTTGCAAAGCCAGTGTGGGTCCAAACACCAAATCGATCACTTGCAAATAATAGGCATTCCCAGCAGTACAGTTTACAGTGCTTCTCGGAGCCTGTGAGTCATTCATAGTTGAAAGTGGCGAACGAACCCCTTTCCCGCCTGTGACAGGCTTTGTAGCGTCGGCGTCTACCTCTCCTGACAATGTCTAACTTTTCTTGAAAAGTTTGTCTTGAGAATGGCGTTATAATTATATCCTCGACCAAATCGATATCTTCTCCTTCCGCCATTGTGGGTTGAAAAAACAGCTTAGTAGTACGCAAATTAATTCATTGATCAATTTCAGTTTCCTAGTTCTGAGACCTGCCCATATAGGACCTGCCTCTCAATATTGGTAATCCAATCAAAAGACGTGCACGCACTACGCCTGCTAGCTGGCTCCTGTGTAACACTGGAGCCAGCCAGCAGGCGTACAATAGCCAACTCTAAAGCTGATTGGTTGACACTAAATTTTAATTTCCATTCACTTTAATCTACAAGCGCCCGCACTGTTGATTCTGAAGGCCTGAGGGCAGATTTTAGACCCCTGGCAACACATGATGGCTGAATATGATTGGATAAAATATCTAACATAAAGACCAGCCCTCCAAATCTCAACCTGGGGCTGGAAGCAGTGCAACCAAGAGGAACGCTATGAAATGAAGAGTGTAACTCTTACTCTGGGGAATAATTTAATACATATTTGTGGGAAAATATATATTTTTTAAAAGTATATTCTGATGATGTTTAGGCCAGCAGAGAAGGCCTTGCTGGCCCTGACGGCCCACCACTGCCAAATACCCATGTTCATAACCACATCATTTAGTATAGACTACCCGCTAACCTCAAACATCAACGTGTGTGTGAATTGTATTTCTACATTGGATCTTTAGAGGTACTGCTGACGATCATTGATTTCTTTAAATAAAGAAACACAACAAGGGTCCTGAGTAGCAATTCTGAAGAAAAACAAAACAATGGCATTGGCTTTTCATTGAGTTTTCTTTCACCAAGTCCTCATCTGAACGGTTCAGGCACATGTTTGATTCTATGCCAAACGCCATTATATTTGTTCACACATATAATCGCTTCTGTCCTCTCATTTTCTGGATTGACCATGACATATAATCTTTGAAATATGTTTCTTCATCATGTAACATGTTATTATTTGGCCCACCGCTATTAGCCCATAGAAACACATTGAATAACAGACTCATACATGGAAAACAAAAAAGACAGTACCAGTCAAAATTTTAAAACACCAACTCATTCAAGGGTCTTTCTTTATTCTTTATTTTTTACTCTGTAGAATAATAGTGACGATATCAAAACTATGAAATAACACGTATGGAATCATGTAGTATTCTTCAAAGCAGAAACCCTTTGCCTTGATGATATATTTGCACATTCTTGGCATTCTCTCAACCAGCTTCATGATGTAGTCACCTGGAATGCATTTCAATTAAAGGGTGGACATTATTAAAAGTACATTTGTGGAATTTCTTTCCTTCTTAATATGTTTGAGCAAATCAGAAGTGTTGTGACAAGGTAGGGGTGGTATACATAATATATCCCATTTTGATTAAAAGACCATGTGCATATTATGGCAAAAACAGCTAAAATAAGCAGAGAGAAACGACAGTCCATCATTACTTTAAGACATGACGATCAGTCAATCTGGAAAATTTCAAGAAAATTGAACATTTCTTCAAGTGCAGTCGCAAAAGCAATAAAGAGCTATGATGAAACTGGCTCTCATGAGAACCGCCACAGGAAAGGAAGACCCAGAGTTACCTCTGCTGCAGAAGAAAAGTTAATTAGAGTTACCAGCTTCAAAAATTGCAGCTCAAATAAATGCTCCACAGAGTTCAAGTAACAGACACATCTCAACATCAACAGTTCAGAGGAGACTGCGTGAATCAGGCCTTTATAGTTGAATTGCTGCAAAGAAACCACTACTAAAGGACACCCATAAGAAGAGACTTGCTTGGACCAAGAAACATGAGCAATGGACATTTGGTCTGATGTGTCCAAATGTGAGTTTTTTTTCTCCAACTGCTGTGTCTCTGTGAGACGCAGAGTAGGTGAATGCATGCTCTCTGCGTGTGTGGTTCCCACTGTGAAGCATGGAAGAGGAGGTGTGATGGTGTGGGGGTGCTTTGCTGGTGACACTGTCTGTAATTTATTTGGAATTCAAGGCACACTTAACTAGCATGGCTACCACAGCATTCTGCAGTGATATGCCATCCCATCTGGTTTGCGCTTGGTGGACTATCATTTGTTTTTCAACAAGACAATGACCCAACACACCTCCAGACTGTTTAAGGGCTATTTGACCAAGAATGAGAGGGATGGAGTGCTGCATCAGATGACCTGGCCTCCACAATCACCCAACCTCAACCCAATTGAGATGGTTTGGGATGAGTTGGAATGCAGAGTGATGGAAAAGCAGCCAACAAGGGTTCAGCATACAGTATGTGAGAACTCCTTCAAGACTGTTAGAAAAGCATTCCAGGTGAAGCTGGTTGAGAGAATGCCAAGCGTGTGCAAAGCTGTAATCAAGGCAAAGGGTGGCTACTTTGAGGAATCTAACATCTAAAATAGATTTTGAATTGTTTAACACTTTTTGGGTTACCATATGTGTTACGTGATCATTTTTATGTCTTGACTATTATTATACAATATAGAAAATAGTAAAAATACATTTACATTTACATTTAAGTCATTTAGCAGACGCTCTTATCCAGAGCGACTTACAAATTGGTGCGTTCACCTTAAGACATCCAGTGGAACAGCCACTTTACAATAGTGCATCTAAATATTTTAAGGGGGGTGAGAAGGATTACTTTATCCTATCCTAGGTATTCCTGAAAGAGGTGGGGTTTCAGGTGTCTCCGGAAGGTGGTGATTGACTCCGCTGTCCTGGCGTCGTGAGGGAGTTTGTTCCACCATTGGGGGGCCAGAGCAGCGAACAGTTTTGACTGGGCTGCGCAGGAACTGTACTTCCTCAGTGGTAGGGAGGCGAGCAGGCCAGAGGTGGATGAACGCAGTGCCCTTGTTTGGGTGTAGGGCCTGATCAGAGCCTGGAGGTACTGAGGTGCCGTTCCCCTCACAGCTCCGTAGGCAAGCACCATGGTCTTGTAGCGGATGCGAGCTTCAACTGGAAGCCAGTGGAGAGAGCGGAGGAGCGGGGTGACGTGAGAGAACTTGGGAAGGTTGAACACCAGACGGGCTGCGGCGTTCTGGATGAGTTGTAGGGGTTTAATGGCACAGGCAGGGAGCCCAGCCAACAGCGAGTTGCAGTAATCCAGACGGGAGATGACAAGTGCCTGGATTAGGACCTGCGCTGCTTCCTGTGTGAGGCAGGGTCGTACTCTGCGGATGTTGTAGAGCATGAACCTACAAGAACGGGCCACCGCCTTGATGTTAGTTGAGAACGACAGGGTGTTGTCCAGGATCACGCCAAGGTTCTTAGCGCTCTGGGAGGAGGACACAATGGAGTTGTCAACCGTGATGGCGAGATCATGGAATGGGCAGTCCTTCCCCGGGAGGAAGAGCAGCTCCGTCTTGCCGAGGTTCAGCTTGAGGTGGTGATCCGTCATCCACACTGATATGTCTGCCAGACATGCAGAGATGCGATTCGCCACCTGGTCATCAGAAGGGGGAAAGGAGAAGATTAATTGTGTGTCGTCTGCATAGCAATGATAGGAGAGACCATGTGAGGTTATGAAAAAAATAAAGACAAACTCTTGAACGAGTAGGTGTGTCCAAACTTTTGACAGGTACTGTATATTATTTAGTATACGTAAAGACAAGATTAAATCAATAATAGACTGATTGGTGACAATATTAGCCTATTACTTGTGAATGATCTATTATCACTTGTGAATGATACCCAGCATAAGAAACAATGGCTTTTTTTGCAACTTTTTCTAACCATAGTCGTACACCTTATGTAGCCTAGCCCATAGGTCTATATGTTTTAATAATGTTTGTATCACTGTAAGTGACCAAATAACTTCTTAAAATTAATAAGCACATTAATCCGCTTTAAAAGGGGTGTAGAGCCTAACTGGCGTACATACTGTAAGCAGCGTGTGAGTTTCAAGTTTGGGGAAACAAATTTTCACCACAAAAATGCACATTTATAATAAAATAATGACATGCATAATTTATTTTGCTGTCACATTTGATAATGGTATTTTTTTTCCGCTAATGGAACATTCGCGCTTAAAGCCTACTACTGTGTTCACATTGCTGCGCTTATAATGTGAAGAAATAGCCTAAAAGTTTATCAACATCTTAAGCTAAACGTTCTGATCTGTTGTGTCAGCCACATTGCGTAAAAAAAAGTGTTTTGATAATAGTGGTTGTATTCATTTGGGATCTATTGCATCCTACAACTGTTCGAGACTATGTTATAAATATTTATTTCTCGCACAGAAACGAATAGGTCGACTTTTGTAGTATGCGGGATAGTACATTTACATAGACTAGTGCTTTTGCTGTTCATTATGCCTACTCATCTTGTTGGCCGACGAAAAGTAAATGTGGATACTTCTTCCAATATCCTCAATATTCACCTCGGAATTGGATAAGGACGCGGGCAGTTGCGTCCCCTTATGTGTCTGTCTTCACTTGTAGCCTGAGAGAAAGACCCGATCACGTGATGTAGCGCATAATACTCAGTTGAGAAGGGCACTATGTCCACTGCCGCAAAGGCATGGATTTTTTTTAGGATGCATTACGGCCACATAAAGGGGATGCCGCTGTGAAATTCTAGGCCTTATCAAGTGCTTGTCAAATTGTGAATGAGTGACTGATGTAGTGTGTACAGCCTGAGCAAGACAACAAAGCCTTTCAAGCAACTTTTTTCAAATCCTCATTTGCCTCGCATCATGCAGCCTTACAATGTATTAACAATCTAAACATATAGCCCAATGTTTGTAGAACAATTAAAGTTAAATGAATAACTCTAAATTAAGCATTTAGGAATACCTATTTCTTTGTTAACCACTCAACACAGAATAGGTGCATGTGCGAACTCCCTCAAATCGTTTGGAGAAAATGTAGAAAACTTTCTATTTTCTTCATACTTTACAATAAAGCCGTGGAATTCTAAGCAAATCTTGTCTGCTAAATAAACTAGTGTAGCACACAGCCTTTTGGCATAGTCAGATCAGGACAACTGAGAGCATGCTATTCTAGCGCTTTTGTGGGCGGCAGGTAGCCTAGTGGTTAGAGTGTTGGGACAGTAACCGAAAGGTTGCTAGATTGAATCCCTGAGCTGTCATTCTGCCCCTGAACATTGTTATTCAAAATGTGTTCTTACCTGACTTACCTAGTTAAATATAAACAAATATTGTTCTTCTGAAATAGACTACATTTTTTTCATGTCCTGCTACTTTAAAACTGTCTAAAATAAATGCTGGATTTATTGTGAAGGTGTAGGCTATATTACATGGATCTATTAGACTTTTTTTTAAATGTACCGTGAGACCGACAGTTATTTGCTTGACAATCAGGGGCTAATGAAATTTCGTGACCGCTGCAGCCCTAGCCAGGCGCACTGGTTTATGTCAAGTACTGCAACGCTGCTGGGATTTTCAATATCGACAGTTTTGTATCAAGAATGACTCACCACCCAAAGGTCCTCCAGCCAACTTGACACAACTGTGGGAAGCATTGGAGTCAACATGGGCAAACATCCCTGTGGAATACTTTTGACACCTTGTAGTGTCCATGCTGCGATGAATTGAGGCTGTCCCGAGGGCAAAAGAGGGTGTGCAACTTAATATTAGTAATGTGTCCTTAATGTTTTGTACACTCAGTCTAAGTTCCTCAGCACTGCTTTAATACCTGTGTCTAGAGATGTTTGGTTGTTGTTTTGATTGTTATTTTCCATCAGGGTCATCTGTTTTCTAAACTTGATCATCCTAAGATTGAAGAGGCCCTGTCTGTGTTCCAATTGACACTGTATTTCCTATGTAGTGCGCTATAGGCTCTGGTAAAACATTTAGTGCACGAGGGTGGCATTTGGGATGAGACTCCCTTTCCTGTATCTCCTGGAGGCGATGGAGAGGCCTCATCTCCTGGGTGACCAAATGATTGGCTGTCTGTGCCACCTTCGTTGATTACCATGACAGCTGCTGCAGCAAACAGAAACACTTCGGGGGTCCAAGGCAGTGGACATCACTTTCCTCCTCCTCCTTTCTGCTCATTCATGTCTCCTCTCTCCTCTCTTTTCTCCCCTCTCTTCCCCTCCTCACTCTCCTTCTCCTCCTCCTCTTTCCCTACCCTCCTCTTCTCTTCTCTCCCTTTCTGCTCTCTCCTCCACCCGTTACCATCTTATAATAGAGGATAGGACTGCTGTATGTGTTTGCTAATGACCAGATGTTTCATCTGGGTTCTCGGTTACAAAGTACAATTTTGTTTTGATAATAATGCGGTAATACAGAAATGTGTCATCAGAGGAACATGATTTGTATAAACAATTGTGCTATCCAAAGACATCCTCTCTCTGCCTCCCCTCCTCCTTTGTATCCTGCTGTCTCCTCCCAACCTGTTATTTTAGCTCTTTTTTGTTCACACATCTCTCCCTCCTTGTGTTCCTCTCTTCTGTTTGTCCTCATCCCTATATCCTTTCTTCCGTCCAATCCTTTCCGTCCCGTCCCCTGTGCTCGTCATCTCAGGGGGTTTGCAGCAGCAGGTGCTTGCAGGGCTTGACTCTGGATGGATTACAGGAACCTACAGACACGGCTAATGTTAGCACCAGCCTGGACCCACAGCCCAACACATAGAGAGAGACGGAGGAGAGAGAGAGAGGAGGGGTGGAAGGAGCGAGAGAAAGGGGTGTTGAGGTAAAGAGAGAGAGAGAGGGAGACAGAGAGAAAATAGATTGTGTATGTGCTTCACAGGAGGCTGGTGAGGGGAGGATGACTCATAATAATGGAATGGAGTGAGTGGTTTGGTATCAAACACATGGAAACCATGCCATTACTTTGTTCCTGTCCTCCCTAATTAAGGTGCCACCAGCTGTGTGTTTGTCTGTCCATCTGTCTGTCTGTGTTGCTTTCATCTAACAGGTCAATTTACAGCGATTACATACCTTTGTATGAGCTGATATTGAACCAACAAAAGAAGGAGGCTTACAAACAACCACAGTCAAACTGAATGCTGCACCAAGGCTATGGCAAGTGAAATATTTCACCTTGAGTTATGTGACTGTGATGCTCACACATAGTTCTTACATTGGTCTTTCTGGTGTTTAGAGCCTGGAGTGATCTGACTCCTATTTGCTCTACTGCACACCCAGATTTCAAAACTGTTTCAATGACAATGACCATTGACAATTGTATCTGATAGCCATAACAAGATTATACAAATGATTGAATATATTGTTGAATATAGGATTCCCTCCCTCACTCACCATGGTACAAATGGAGGATGCTTTCTAAGGTGAACAGAGAGACAGGTGTTTGCAGTCTGCACACTTGCTCCTGAATCTCAATGCATCCTCCCACAGCCCCTCTCTCCCCTTGCATCTGCCACCGAAAAGTGCTGATCCAACAAAACATAATCCCTGAAATCCAAAACATCCTTCTTCCCTTTCCCCAACCCCTCCCTCTATTTATTTATAACACCCCACCCCCCTCTTCCTCCTATCATCTCTCTCAGATAGAAAGAGGGAAGACAACTGAACAGTTGATCTATGGGACTCGCTTGAGTTTACTCAGAGAGAGGAGAGAAACTTACAGTCAACACTTCAAACCCTTTTCTTCCCCCTCTTTCCCTCCTTCAATCCTTCACTTGCATCCTTGAATCTCTCTCTCCTCTTCCACCCTCCTCTCCCCTGTGCCCCTCCGTCCTTGTGTTGTCATTCTTCTCTGTATTCCTTTAAAACACATTGAACTTTGTAGAGAATTAGAGACTACAGTGGTGTCATGAAGCCACGATGACACAATGAACAATACAGCTTGTTAAAGAAGCATCGCTCAAGCTCTTAACTGAACACAATACCTGAAGTACAAGGACAAATATGTTGGGTGAAAAAGCTGACTAAATGGTGAGCATGTTGAAAGGTGTGTATTAAGCCATTGTCATGTCTTACTGTTCAGCTCAGAGCAATACACACACACACACACACCGTCTATGGATCAACACTGCTCCTGCTCTTGCTGGGCACACACAAACACACACACGAACCCCCCCCCCCCCCCGCCCTCTCTCACACACACACACACACACACACACACACACACACACACACACACACACACCACCATTGATCATCATCTCTGCCTCACACATGTTTGCAACTGAAACCTCCCCACCACCATTGAACCATTGAATTGCTCTGACAGATTCCCTGAAAAGGTCATTAACTGTATTTTAACAGTATTTATTTTCCTAGAGCTGGTACACAATGACACACAGACGACTGAACACATGTGCCATCATCCCTCTGAGAAATACTAGTCTATAGAGGAAGCACAATGACAGAGTTGCCGGTCGATTCCCTCCATGCAGCAACTACAATGGGGTTATATGATTGAGCATTGAGCGATGGTTCTGATTCTAGAATGGCTGTCGGTTTGAAAAGCAATGAGGGATGAAGCAGTGTTTGTTGATATGACATTTAATTCTGCATCGCATACTGCAACCAAAACCTATTTCTGGATCAAAATAATGAAAGGGAGTGAGATATAACCTTTATGGTAGTCGTGTACATATACACCCCCCCCCCCCCCCCCCGCACCATCTCCACAAGCCCTTCAAACCCGGGAGATTACATATACACCCCCCCTCCCCCATCTCCTCAAACCCTTCAAACCCGGGAGATTATGCACACACTATCTACTCTATGAGTCACCAGAAAAACAATATCGCTTCAATTAGGTTAGTATAGACTAAAAGATTGTTCCATGAATGTAATTTGCTAGGGATGACTATCATTTAATTCCAAAGACGGAGGGGGGAAAGAAAATATAACTTGTTTGCAAATCCAGAAATCCAGGAGGAATCAAAACATTGTGCGGGTGTAAAATCCATAGTTTGAATAGGACTGTGTATTTTTCTAATGTCCTTATTTTCCTTGACCTGCTCCCAACATTATTATGCTTTGCTGATGTTATGTTGGTTGGTTTGTTGATCTATAGAAAGCATTTCTGATGACGCACTGTGTTATTTGAGTGCTAGATACCACAATAACTTCAACCATCCATCTGGTTCAAGGATCTTCTAACCCCCAGAGGAGATGGAGAGACAGATGGAGGGGAGGTTGAGACGAGGTGGACGAGAGGTAAAGGGGAGGTGGAGCAGAGATGGAGGAGGCATTTCGATCCTGTAGAGCCCCACACGGAGTTGGCTTTGTCCGGGAGAACGGCGGACATGGCTGTGAGACCGGGGATCGAGAGAGAGAGAGAGAGAGAGAGAGAGAGAGAGAGAGAGAGAGAGAGAGAGAGAGAGCAATAGAGAGGGCAACAGTGAAAGCCAGGGAGAGAAAACGAGGGGGGGGGGATAAAAAGAGGGGGGGGGGGGGGAGTCTCTGGTAAGAACCAGCAACACCTGTTAAGTTTATGTGAACAGCTGTCCCCGTGGCAACTCCGGGGATTGGGATGATGCTGAGAGGCTTGTGGGATCGAGTGCAGTTCCAATGTAAACATGCTACACTGTAAACCATCAAGGCATGCTTAACTCAAATACGTCTACTAAGATGTACTGAAAGTCAATGAAAAGTCATTATTACTTAAAATGTTGATATAGTACTAACTCAAATCTAAATGTGAAATCACACCAACAATTTTTTTTTTTTAAGATATAACGAATTCACTTTTTTTCCCCTATTTTTAATATTTGTGTTTTTGCATGTACATTGAGTGATTGATTGATTAAATGTTACGCTACACAAAAAAGGAAAAAAATGACATTCTAAACTAATCCAATCACTACATTTTTGCACTCTTTACTGAAATGGTTGTTGCTGTTTAAATGGCTTAGGTATTCTCCCCCACTGTTTTTAATCCTGGCAGTCATTATGAATGCAGGTTGCGGGTAAACACAGATTTCAGCTGTTGGATAGCGTAACGAAAGCTAGAGTCCAATAGGAATTACACATCACTTAAATACCTTACTCAAAAAAACTGCATTTGTATTACTCATATGAAGGTAGTACAGCTCACTTCGGCTATTTAAGTTTCTTAACTTAATTTTTTTATTTTTATAATTGGTTTCTTCAAAATGTTTGAGTAGACAGAACGTATCTGGTTTTACAGTGTATGGAGGTGTTTCTTAGTTGAACATTCAGAACAGGCACAGCTCCAAACCCCCAAATCCCATCAAACCGCACTGAGTGCATATGAGGCATTGTCTCAGTCCCAAATGGCACCTTATTCCCTAAAAAGTGCTCTCCTTTGACCAGGTCCCATATAGGGATATAAACTGAGCAAAAAAAAAGAAATGTCCCTTTTTCAGGACACTGCCTTTCAAAGATAATTCGTAAAAATCCAAATCATTCCACATATCTTCATTGTAAATGGTTTAAACACTGTTTCCCATGCTTTTTCAATGAACCATAAACAATTAATAAACATGCACCTGTGGAACAGTCGTTAAGACACTAACAGCTTACAGATAGTAGGCAATTAAGGTCACAGTTATGAAAACTGGACACTAAAGAGGTCTTTCTACTGACTCTGAAAAACACCAAAAGAAAGATGCCCGGGTTCCAACTCATCTGCGTGAACGTGTCTTAGGCATGCTGCAAGGACGCATGAGGACTGCAGACGTGGCCAGGGCAATAAATTGCAATGTCCGTACTGTGAGACGCCTAAGACAGTGCTACAGGGAGACACGATGGACAGCTGATCATCCTCGCAGTGGCAGACCACGTGTAACAACACCTGCACAGGATCCGAACATCCGAACATCACACCTGCGGGACAGGTACAGGATGGCAACAACAGCTGCCCGAGTTACACCAGGAACGCACAAACCCTCCATAAGTGCTAAGACTGTCTGCAATAGGCTGAGGGGCTGGACTGAGGGCTTGTAGGCCCGTTGTAAGGCAGGTCCTCACCAGACATCACCGGCAACAATGTCACCTATGAGCACAAACTCACCATCGCTGGACCAGACAGACCTAGCAAAAAGTGCTGTTCACTGACTAGTCGCGGTTTTGTCTCACTAGGGGTGATGGTCGGATTCGCGTTTATCGTCGAAGGAATGAGCGTTACACCAAGGCCTGTACTCCGGAGCGGGATTGATTTGGAGGTGGAGGGTCCATCATTGTGTAAGGCGGTGTGACACAGCATCATCGGACTGGGCTTGTTGTCATTGCAAGCAATCTCAGCTCTGTGCGTTACAGGGAAGTCTTCCTCCTCCCTCATGTTTTACCATTCCTGCAGGCTCATCCTGACATGACCCTCCAGCATGACAATGCCACCAGCAATACTGCTCGTTCTGTGAGTGATCTGCAAGAAAGGAATGTCAGTGTTCTGCCATGGCCAGCGAAGAGCCCGGATCTCAATCCCATTGAGCACATCTGGGACCTGTTGGATCGGAAGGTGAGGGCTAGGGCCATTCCCCCCAGAAATGTCCATGAACTTACAAGTGCCTTGGTGGAAGAGTGGGGTAACATCTCACAGCAAGAACTGGCACATCTGGTGCAGTCCATGAGGAGGAGATGCACTGCAGTACTTAATGCAGCTGGTGGCCACACCAGATGCTGACTGTTACTTTTGATTTTGACTCCCCCCCCTTTGTTCACGGGCACAATATTCAATTTATTTTAGTCACATGTCTTTGGAACTTGTTCAGTTTATGTCTCAGTTGTTGAACTTTGTTTTTTTCATACAAATATTAACACATTTGAAGTTTGCTGAAAATGAATGCAGTTGACAGTGAGAAGACGTTTCTATTTTTTGCTTAGTTTATATCAGGAATAGGGCACCATTTGGGACGTAGTCATCTTCTTTGGAGGAACCTGTCACGGGATTCTTCTGTTGAAGGAGAGGCGGACCAAAACGCAGCGTGGTTATTTAGATACATCTTTAATAAAGATGAAAATAGAACAATATACAAAAACCAAGAAACATGAAAAACCGAAAACAGCCCTATCTGGTGTAACAAACACAAAGACAGGAACAATCACCCACAAAACCCAACACAAAACAGGCTACCTAAATATGGCTCCCAATCAGAGACAATGACTAACACCTGCCTCTGATTGAGAACCATATCCGTCCCAAACACAGAAACAGACAAACAAGACATCCAACATAGAATGCCCACTCAGATCACACCCTGACCAAACAAAACATAGAACATACAAAGCAAACTATGGTCAGGGTGTGACAGAACCATAACTATCTAATAAAATACAGCTCTGTGGTCATTGTTAGGAACTAATTACCACTCTATGACCATTCATGATATTTAATTTATCAGAAAGACTATTCTGAGGCAGCACATCTATAAGTGCTTAAAGCGGCAATAGGCAGTTGAAACAAGAACAACACCTTCCCCACCAATATTCCGTTAAAAAGTTGAGATATGGGGCTGGAGAAATGTAACCACTCTCAAATTCAAAGATAGAGCTATGGAGGCAAGGACCGACCATCTACATTATATCAAAATTATAATTGTAACTATAGTATATTTGAGGCTGAAAAGTGCTTGCTTACATTTACTTTGTTTACAAACATTGGAGTAAAACCAAAACATTTTTTGGTTCTGATGGAGTACAGCAGTGAACTAAGCTCATGAGGCATTATAAGTTATAGTCTTCAAGAATCAATGGCTTCATATCTTGAATTTATAAGTACAAAAAATGGATGTAGCAAATGCAGACTTCTCCTTTAATGTGCGAGCAACATCTCCTCCCCGCTGATCCTCAACACGGGGGCCCCACAAGGGTGCGTTCTGAGCCCTCTCCTGTACTCCCTGTTCACCCACGACTGCGTGGCCATGCACGCCTCCAACTCAATCATCAAGTTTGCGGACGACACAACAGTGGTAGGCTTGATTACCAACAACGACGAGACGGCCTACAGGGAGGAGGTGAGGGCCCTCGGAGTGTGGTGTCAGGAAAATAACCTCACCCTCAACGTCAACAAAACTAAGGAGATGATTGTGGACTTCAGGAAACAGCAGAGGGAACACCCCCTATCCACATCGATGGATCAGTAGTGGAGAGGGTAGCAAGTTTTAAGTTCCTCGGCATACACATCACAGACAAACTGAATTGGTCCACTCACACTGACAGCGTCGTGAAGAAGGCGCAGCAGCGCCTCTTCAACCTCAGGAGGCTGAAGAAATTCGGCTTGTCACCAAAAGCACTCACAAACTTCTACAGGTGCACAATCGAGAGCATCCTGGCGGGCTGTATCACCGCCTGGTACGGCAACTGCTCCGCCCTCAACCGTAAGGCTCTCCAGAGGGTAGTGAGGTCTGCACAACGCATCACCGGGGGCAAACTACCTGCCCTCCAGGACACCTACACCACCCGATGTTACAGGAAGGCCATAAAGATCATCAAGGACATCAACCACCCGAACCACTGCCTGTTCACCCCGCTATCATCCAGAAGGCGAGGTCAGTACAGGTGCATCAAAGCTGGGACCGAGAGACTGAAAAACAGCTTCTATCTCAAGGCCATCAGACTGTTAAACATCCACCACTAACATTGAGTGGCTGCTGCCAACACGCTGTCTTTGACACTGACCCAACTCCAGCCACTTTAATAATGGGAATTGATGGGAAATGATGTAAATATATCACTAGCCACTTTAAACAATGCTACCTTATATAATGTTACTTACCCTACATTATTCATCTCATATGCATATGTATATACTGTACTCTAGATCATCGACTGCATTCTTATGTCACTAGCCACTTTAACTATGCCACTTTGTTTACTTTGTCTACATACTCATCTCATATGTATATACTGTACTCGATACCATCTACTGTATGCTGCTCTGTACCATCACTCATTCATATATCCTTATGTACATATTCCTTATCCCCTTACACTGTGTATAAGACAGTAGTTTTGGAATTGTTAGTTAGATTACTTGTTGGTTATCACTGCATTGTCGGAACTAGAAGCACAAGCATTTCGCTACACTCGCATTAACATCTGCTAACCATGTGTATGTGACAAATAAAATTTGATTTGATTTGATTTGATTATCTCTACTAAATCGTATTGTCATTCCATTCCAGGATGAAGTTATACTAAATATCTTTGGCTGCTTAAAAAGTGCTGTCTAAAATCCATCTATTATCATTATTATTAGTAGCATTACAGCAGGGGTGTCAAAGTCAAATGGACGGAGGGCCAAATAAAAAAATCAGCTACAAGACGAGGGCCGGACTGTTCGAATGTTCATTGAAAATTTTTTAAATGACGCATATAGTCTAGTGAACCTAATTGAACCTACTGAAAACCTAACAAATATATTACAATATGATCAGATAAATAAAGCAATATTTTCTTATGGCTCTGTCAGTAATCTTTAATTTTCAACAGACACAAAAGACAAATTTCCTTTATATAAATATCCCCATAACATGAACATTAAATGAAAGAAACCGGTATTCAAGGCACCATCAGTAGACTATATTTTCTATTTTAGCAAAAGTGGGCTAAATTTACTTCAAAGAAAAAACAATAATAGCAATTTTCTATCATCCACTCAACTGAAATATTTTTAAAATATAATTGGATTGAAATACAAAAAAATAAAGTGCAAAAATCTATTAATCAAAAACAACACTTTGTTTAAGGAGAAGTAACATGCAGTGAAAACAAATATTAAATTTTAACTTTTAAACTTGAACTGAGTAAAAACTCTAAATATGTGATTGCACAGTAATGTTCACTTGTTTGAGGTTGAGGGTGATACTTGGTGGTGTCCCATCTTTTCCACAAGTTCATCAATGTTCGGGGTAAGGCTCTGAGCTGAAGAAATCCTCAGAATTGAGTGGAGGTGTTCAGCAGTAAGTCGACTTCTGTGTGATGTTTTGTTCAGGTTCATCAAAGAAAACAGTTGTTCACACAGGTATGTGCTGCCAAACATAGACAACGTTTGAGCAGCCTGGATGCGCAGCTGGGGCATTGTGCCGGGGAGGAACGGGCGAACTCCGCAGCACCCACTGCCGCATATTTTGCCCTCAGTGCATCATTGCATTGGAGGTCAATCAACTCCATTTGGAGGTTTGGTGGTGAGCTTTCCACGTCAACAGCAAATGGGTTACCGAGCAGTTCCAACCTGCTTTTGTGCTTCAAAGTCAGCAAATCGGCGTCGAAAGTCAGCGGCAAGCATACCTATTTTATCAGCCAACTGTGTGCTCGGGAACGCACTGGTAGAGAGCTTCTCTTTCATGGTCTGGCAGCTGGGAAAGTGGCTCAAATTTTCTTTCCGCATCTGCGTCTCCCACAGAGTCAGTTTGGTTTTAAATGCCTTCACTGTACTGTACATATCAGAGATGACACGATCCCGACCCTGCAGCTGCAAGTTTATTGCATTCAGATGACTCGTAATGTCACACAGAAAAGCCATTTCACACAGAAACATTTCGTCTCGGAGTTGTGTTGTGTCTTTCCCTTTGCTGTCCAAGAACAGACAAATCTCCTCACGAAGCTCGAAACATCTTTGAAGCACCTTTCCCTGGCTTAGCCATCGCACCTCTGTGTGATAAGGCAAATCACCATGCTCCGTTTCTAACTCCGTCAGAAATGCCTTGAACTGGCGGTGATTCAAACCTTTGGCTCTGATAAAGTTAACTGTGCGCGTGATGATGCTCATTACATGCTCCATTTTCAAGGCTTTACCGCACAACGCTTCCTGGTGTATGATACAATGATAAGCTGTCAGCTCACCTGTCGCGTTTTCCTCTTGCATCTTTTCCCGTATCTTCGCCACCAGTCCGCTCCTGTGTCCACACATCGCAGGTGCTCCGTCGGTTGTCAAACCCACAAGTTTTTCCCAAGGCAGCTCCATCTCATTTACACATCTTGACACCTCTTCATACAAATCATGCCCCGTAGTTGTGCCATGCATAGGACGTAAAGCCAAAAACTCCTCTGTCACGCTTAGGTTGGAGTCCACTCCGCGGATGAAAATTGACAACTGGGCAATGTCAGAAATGTCGGTGCTCTCATCCACAGCCAAGGAATATGCAATAAAATCTTTTCCCTTTTTCACAAGCTGCTCTTTTAGATTGATGGACAACTGGTCTACTCTCTCGGCAATGGTGTTTCTGCTCAGACTCACATTTAAAAGAGTTGCCTTTTTTCTGGGCAAACTTCGTCACAAACTTTAATCATGCAGTTTTTGATGAAATCCCCCTCCGTAAATGGCCGGGCTGATTTAGCGATCTCTTCTGCCAAAATAAAACTGGCCTTGACAGCAGCCTGGCCTTGTGATTTGGCTTTTTTGAACAGAGCCTGTCGAGATTTGAGGCCTCGTTTTAATTCCTCTGCCTTTTGTAGCCTTTGTTCCATGTCCATATTCTTGTTTTTGTCCGCGTGTTTCGTTTCATAATGTCGTCTCAGATTATACTCTTTCAGTACCGCCACACTTTCTCCACACAGAAGACACACAGGTTTTCCAGCTACCTTCGTGAACATATACTCCGACTCCCACCTTGTTTGAAACCCCCGGTTCTCAGTATCCACCTTCCGTTTTGCCATTTTTGATGGGTATCTGAAAGTTAATTTTACTGTGATGCTGACGACTGCTGTGCCAATAAATATTGAAATGAAGCAGCCTACTGCTCGGTGCGTCACCTTTGCATTGTGGGAAATGTAGTATTGGTGCGTGTAAAAGATCTGCGGGCTGCCGGCTTGCTGCGGGCCGGTTCTAATAATAAATCAAGATCATCCCAGGGGCCGTAAAAAACCTTCTTGCGGGCGGATGTGGCCCGCGGGCCTTGACTCTGACATATGTGCATTACAGTATTAATTATTTATACAATCACCTTTAATCAAGTGTTGTCAAGACAGGTATGAAATTAAATCACATCATTTTAATTATGTGTGGTGAGCACTCTGGTGTGAGGCAACGTTTCAGGCCTTTCAAATGGATCCAAACCCACACAGCCTAGTATCTGACTCAGAGCCCAGTGACAAACTGCACCGTAGCATAATAAGTCACTTGTCCTCTTGGGGATAATAATGAAGCTAACTGTGTTTTGTGTTTTGTGACCCAGGCCCCTGGTTCAGCAGGCTAATTGGCTGTTTGATATATTTTAGCACCTCTCATTGTTCTCTGAACTCCTGGAAAATTAAGATGTTAAACCCAGACTGCCACACCGCCCACAGAGCCACTGACCCCTGCCAGTCTGCAGCTCACAGAAGCTCCACACATGGACCTAGCTTGGATACCTGGTAAGCACCACATAGTGATACATACAATAATAAATAACCTGTGATGCCCTGTGCTCTGTCTACACCAGAACAAATTATATCCACAAGGGAAAAGTATGGGTATTTGTATTGCCTGCATAGACAATAAAACATGTTAACAGTTATGACATTATCAGTTTTCTAGTGGTGGCATCTGCAACCCCTCTCTTACTATCTTATGTCACACCTTACTCTGAGTTACACTCAGTGACTCACCATCTTAACTTCCTCCCTTCCTTCCTCTCAATACTTCTCCCTCACTCTCACACAATCTCCTTTATAGTCTTTCATCTACGTTGTAAAAAATGTATAATGTAATTGTCCCAGTAAATTACTGTATAATCAACAGTAAACAGATTCCATAAACTGAATATATTAGATTACCATAAATTACATGGCATTGTGAGAAGAAATTACATGGTCAGGAAATATTTAATGTGTTCTGGACATTATCGTAAAAAATGCTAAGTAAAACAAAGTAGCAGTTCACTTACTGTATTTGTTAACATTCTAAAACGAATGCCACATTAAAAGCGCACGAGCAACAAAATCAAAGCACATCCTCTGAAACAAGAGAAGGTTTTTGCAAATTCTTTTTATAAATTTAATATTTTATTCTTAGTTAATTGGTACCTGTTTTGTTGTTTTACATGAATTACTTTTTTTTGAGGCCATGCTGTTTTTATTACAGTGAAAAGTAAACCAAGTACATACAAAGTAGGAGCTACATATAAAACGCAGGCCCCTTGTGGAATAGATTACAGTAACAGTAATGGTATCGTCAATTGATTACAGTAACAGTAATGGTATCGTCAATTGATTACAGTAACGGCATTGGTACACTGTAAAACAATCCTGTATGTACTGTCAATCCTGTATGTACTGTTAAACCAAAGCTTCTTTTAATTTTTTTTTTTTTTTTACAGTAACTGGCTGCCAGTAAGGTACTGTAAAAACAAACAGATTTTTTTTTTTTTTACAGTGTACCATAAAACTGTTTTGTTGACATTAAGTTACTGGCAACCAGTTACCTGAAAGTTACTATAAAACAACGATAATCATTATTATAACCATATTTCCCAGCATGCTCTATTGCAGGGGTACTCAACTACTATTTGAGAAGGTCCTATCACACAAATTTCCTCGTAACAAACCTTCACCTCACAACCCATGCGACCCCAAACTGTTCACACCCCTCTTGTTGGCAGAGATAAAATATTGCAGTTTTAAAGCAAATTTTGCATGGGGCAGAGATTTGTTTCGCTGTTCCAATGCGCATTAGTTATTTTTAAAAATATATCTTTTTTTTTTTTTAAATAGAGACCTGCGGTGGTCCGCATCCTGTCCACTGTCCGCCAGTTGAGTATGCTCTGCTGCATGTACATTTTTCAAAGTAATATCTGTGTTTTTGATTGTTTTGATCCACAATTTTGATCCCTCCACAGCCTCATTGAGGATCTAGATACTTTTTTTAACTTCACTAGATTACAACCAAATTATTATAAGTGTACTATATTATGCATTGGATCACACACAAAAAAATACAACTTTATATGACCGTGTAGTTTACCTATAAAATGGTCTGAAGGTGAAGTGGACATACTCGGTATTCATATCCCAAAAGAAATTCTCACTACAATATATTTGAATAAAAAGTTAACTCTTTAGTCATATCCCAGTTTACCTATTTGCTTATGGCCTTGCCTACACCTAGGTACTTGTTATATTTTTTGTTCATATAATTAAGGATAACATTTTACTTGAAACGGCAAGCCAGACTGTATACATGTAAGCAAGGTTGAAATTATTATGTTGGTTTACAGGCCACATCAGGCCTTCAAGCGGAGTTTCAAAATTCTGAAAACTTCCCCAAAATTCCCAATTTGTCCTTGTTGGAAGAATCTTGTAAATGGGAGGGAATTTTGGGAAAGCCACCTGAATTTTGGGGAACACTGGGCATTATAACTGGGATCATCAACTAGATTCAGCCGCGGACGTATTTGCTTACCTTTGTATACGATCACGTCGTGTGTCTCTATTATGCGTGGGAATACTTGGGAATAGATTTGTTAAATTAAAACCACTTGGAGCTTATTTAATTGTTTTTTTGTATTTTATGTCCAACAATGAAAATTCCTTCCAAAAACAAACAACATATATATGTTTATATATATATTTTTTTTTTTTTTTTTTTTATGACAGTAACAGTATTGGATACTGTAAAATATGGTATGTACCATTCTGTTCTCTTTTTTTACAGTAACTTACTGTAAAAACAACAGGATGTGTTTTACAGTGTACCCATGTTACTACCTGTCTCCATCCCACTCTCTTTCTATTTAAATATATCTCTCTCTCTTACTCTCTATCATTCTCCCTTCACCCCTCTGAATTTCCTGCTGCCAATCCTATGTTATTCCTTACATCCCTACATACCTATGCCTTCTATTCCTGATCTGCTTGTGTTTAGCTAGTGTATAAAGCAATATAGATGACATGTTTTTATAGTAATTGTGTCATAGCATCTGATCTGTTTGTGAAAGAAAGTGCAGAGAAAAGAAATGCACAAAAAAAATTCATACTTCTTGCGCTGGAGTACTTGTGAAGGAAATTGTCAAGGAAATGAGTTTGTGTTTATACTGGACCTCCCGCCCTCACCTACTGTCAACCAATCATGTCAATGCTGAGCCCTCCGTATTGTTACACAATTTGGGAGGCACACAGCAATGCTGTGTGGAGCTCAATTTGGCCTCTGCTTGCCTCCAGAGGCTCCGCAATTGCGTCACAACCTCCATACGGAGTCTCCAACCACATTTACAGATTAAGCATGAATTGGCTCTTACAGTTCACAAAGGGGTTTCTTTGTTACAGTACTTATTACATACTTATTTCCCACCATAATTTGCAAATAAATTCATAAAAAATCCTACAATGTGATTTTCTGGATTTTTTCTCTCATTTTGTCTGTCATAGTTGAAGTGTACCAATGATGAAAATTACAGGCCTCACTCATCTTTTTAAGTGGGAGAACTTGAACAATTGGTGGCTGACTAAATACTTTCTGCCCCACTGTATTTTAGTGATAATTTAAATGTGGGGTAGACAGCTCATTAGAATATTGTGAGGTGTGGTTTGCGCACAGCTCTTTTTGTGCAACTGTGAGTGAGAGTGTCCTTCCAGTTTATCTAATGTGTTGTGTTATTCCATTGGACATCACATGTGATATTGGCCATTAATACTGTCTTGTGAAAGGTTGATGTGTGACCTAGTGTCACTTGAAAATCACTGATTAAATCAGTCAGTGGATCTCAATTATCTCTTCATGGACTCCCAGTTGTTCCAGAGGTAGCTTAGTTAATTAAAGTTTAACACAATAGTAACACCTATGGAATTTTAACCATATAATAACAAACAATGTATGATTATTCAAAATGATCGATGCAGAACCTTTCTGACTCTCCATAAAAGTTCTATATAGCCCCCAAAAGATATGTAACCAAATGGTATGGTTCTTTATTGCACCAAAAAGGGTTCTGCTATGGTTACAAGCCAAAGAACCCCTATCTGGTACAATGTCGATTTTTGTGTGTGTGTGTGTGCAAATTAGGCAAATTGGATAATTGCAATTAATTTGTTTATGTATATACTTGCATGTGACGAGCGTATGTGTGTAGTACTTCATGTGTGAAATGATGCGTGTATATTGGCTTTGATCTTTTTTTGTTCTGTCTATGTATTGCACATACATGTGTAATATGCTAATAGCTCAGTGCAACTCCCCGTAGGGGCCTTGTTCTATATTCCGAGGGGATGTTCAATCAGTCAGGTGTGACACTGACTCACTCACAGTGGAGAGGGAAGAGAAGAGTCAGGAAAGAAGGATGTGCTTCAAATGGAGCTGCCACGCTGACAAGGCGTGTTTGTGTGCACATGCGGGTGAGTGTGTTGCTTTTAAAAGCCTCCCCTTTAAGTGTCAGCTAGGGGGAGGAGAGGAGGTGTTGATTGGTGGGTTAACCCTGGTGACCCTGCATTGAGATGACTGACTGACTGACTAACTGAGTGGCTTCCTGTGCTGTAGTCAATAGAGCAATAGGTGGAGAGGCTGGCTTAGAGGCTGGATAAGAGGCTAGCTGAGCGGCTGGATGACAGCCTGGATGGGGGAATCTAAGTGTAACTTGTACACAAAGGGATACACAGGCTGGAGAGGGGAATGGTATTGTAATGGCATTAAGAAATGTGAACCGCGTTACACAGTATGAAGATATAGACCCACCTATTATGTCAAATGCTCTGCTGTGTAGGGATGGGGGTTAGAAATAATTTCACTATTCGAACAGTGTTTAGCATTTTTGTCATATCTGGATAATCTAAATGTGTTGTTTTTTTAACTTACATTTTTAAGAGTCTGGCGAGCTATTGCTACAGCTGCGGAGGTACGATGTGTGTGAGATGGGAGCAAACAGATAGAGAGAGACACACCAAGGCAACTCTGCTACAGCCAAGACCAGCTAAGTAGTAGCAGCCACATTATTATTTATCATTCCAGATAAGACTGCCTGTCTTGACTGGAGTAGCCTAGAGAATATAGCTAGCTACCTAGCTAGCAGTAGCTGGCTAGGCTAATTAATTAAGGACACATGAAGTGCTTTCTCCCCAACCCCTATTCAGATAAAATAAAAGTCTACCTGTTGGTTGCTCGTTGTATCTAACTTTAAATTCTGTCATTTTATTTAATATTGCATTGCATAGTGAACTCTCACTCCCCTTGCTACACATTGAGCCTCTGTGATACTTCGATTGTCCAACATATTGTAATTTAATTTAGAAAAAGCCTTTTCAGTGTACTGTCTCTCTTGTACGGTCTCTTGTGTTTATTAGAGTACAGTGTAATGGCCAGGCTCTTGATTATTGAAACCAGAGCTGATCGGGATCATATATCAATATGAATGGGACTCCTCTCTAAGATGTATGATCGCGTGAGAGTGCAATTTCTCTAGAAAAATAAAAAGTGGAGCGAGTACAGGAGGACAAAGGGCTTTTGATTTGGGGCGAGGATGATCTATGCTGTAATTAACAAGAAAATGCTGTGCTTTGAGCTTTGTGAAGGTTGGGGGGAGAGAGAGAGAGAGAGAGAGAGAGAGAGAGAGAGACAGAGAGACAGAGAGACAGAGAGAGAGAGAGAGATTTACATGAATTTAAGGACTCTCCTCTCATCTCATTTTCTCTCATCTTCTGTCCTATATCCTCTCCTCTCATCTCATGTCCTCTCCTCCCCTTTCCAACCATGCACCAGAACCATCTACACACCTGTCAGACAGTTGTCAGTTAGTCCAAAACAGAGGGTCGGATCAGATGGTGAAGACGAGACAAATGATCAATACATTAAAGTTTAACAGGCACGGTGTACGGACTGTCTCAGTGGATAAAATAGTCTGCTTAGAGTGGTGACACAGTGCTAGGTGATGGCTTTATAACACATCGGTAAAATGCCTCTGGTGATTTCCGTCTCCTCCACTTCCGATCAGCCTCACACCTTTAATTTGACAGCTGTGTGTGAAGGTTTTTTTCAGAATATGCTAATGTTCATGTTAAAAGATGTAGCATGGTAGCATGTCTGTCTGTCAGTGACAGTCAGTCTGTTTGTTCAGGTCTCTGTGGCCAGTTATCCGGAAGATAATGTTAATTATCTCCTTTAATTTTTTAAATGTAAATGATTGTGACATGGTACTGCAGTCTGTACGACCGCCTACCCACCTGCCCGCTTCCCTGTCTGTATGTAGCAGGTTTGTCTTGGCATGAACAAGGGTGTCAGCTTTCACCATATCTATTCATTATGGCTATCAAAATGCTAGCTATTAAAATCAGATCCATCAGATCCAATAACAACATTAGAGGATTAGAAATCCAAGATCTAAAAACAAAGGTGTCCATGTATGCCGATGACTCAAGTTTTATAGTAAGTCCGAAAGCTAGATCCCTGCAATGTCTCATTGAAGATCTAGATACATTTTCTGTACTCTCTGGACTAAAACCTAGTTATGATAACTGTGCAATATTAGGTATTGGATCTTTAAAAAATACAACTTTTACATTACCCTGCAATTTATCTATAAAATGGTCTGATGGTGAAGTAGACATACTTGGTATTCATATCGCAAAAGATATAAATAAGCTCACCACAATGAATTTCAATAGAAAACTTGTAAAAATAGACAAGCTCCTGCAACCACGGAGATGTAAATACCTGTCTATTTATGGAAAATTTGCCCTGATTAACCCTTTAGTCATATCTCAGTTTATTCACTTACTTATGGTGCTGCCTACTCCTGATGATTCGTTTTCAAATAATAATGAGCAAAAAAAAAATTTGCTTTATCTGTGGCGGTAAACCAGACAAAATAAAGCGTGCCTTTCTATATAATGAATATGAATTGGGTGGGTTGAGATTATGAAATATAAAAGCATTAAACCTATCTCTAAAAGCTTCACTTATTCAAAAGTTTTACTTGAACCCTAAATGGTTTTCAAGTACATTACTAAGAAAAGCGCATCCATTGTTTAAAAATGGCCTTTTTGCCTTTGTGCAGATTGCCATGTCTCATTTTTGATTGATTGAAAATGATACTTTTTTTCAAAGTATCACTCTATTTCAAACAAGCATTGCAGAGCTGGCTACAATTTCAATTTCATCTCCCTGAAAATATAGAACAAATATTACAGCTGAACTCAAATGTGCTGGTTGATAAAATACCTGGATTTATGGGGAAGATGTTTGTAAAGGGTATTTTGTAAATTGTAAATTATATTGTAAATTGGAATGTTAGAGTTGTGTCCTTCATGGTGGTATCAGAATTGTACGGGAAGGTCTGCTCAATCCAAGAGTACAATCAATTGATTACAGCATTACCCCAAAAATGGAGGAGGCAGGTGGCAGCGGGAGGAGGTAGGGAACTGGTCTGTTTGTCCAATATAAAGGATCAAAACTTGCGGATTAATGCAAATATCACAAATAGAAAAGTATACCAGTTTCCTTTGAGGACCAGGATGTTGACAACTGTGCCATACAGATCGCAAAAGAGTTTGGAAGAGATTTTTGATGTACCGATTCCATGAGTTGATATATAAAACAATGCAAGTTTCAAGAGTTCGTGCTTTTCAGCAAAAATTATTATATAGAATTCTTGCCTCCAACAAAATGTTGAATATTTGGGGCATAAAATCATCAAAGCTCTGCATATTTTGCTGTGAGGATACAGAGTCAATACACCATTTGTTTTGGAATTGCCCTCAGGTAGCCTGTTTCTGGTCTCAGTTTGAGGAATGGCTGAAAATGCATGGCATTGATTTAAAATGTACCCTAGAAATAGTACTGTTAGGAGATCTAGAGAGACTGGGTCATTCAATTACTAATAAACGAATACTCTTAGTAAAAGTATTAATCTTCATCACTCAATCTGGATTATATCCGATTAGATAGATTGAAATTGTACGTTAAACATTACAGCATATTTGAAAGATACTGTATGTATTGCGTAGAAACCCGAAGATCACCAGGCAATAATTGTGTATGATTTGCTCAGGTGTGTCGGCACACGTCATTGACAAAGCAACAAAACTAAGCTTGGTTAGTTACTTTTTCAATGGCTTAAAGCTGCAATATGTAACTTTTTGGGTGACAGACCAAATTCACGTAGAAATGTGAATTATAAATCTGTCATTCTCATTGAAAGCAAGTCTAAGAAGCAGTAGATCTCTTAAATTTGCGCTAAATCTATGCTTCCTGTTCTTAAGTTTCGTTTTTGCATCTTTTACTTTTAGTTTTGTGCACCAGCTTCAAACAGCTGAAAATATTATAGTTTTGATTATAGAAAATGTATCTAATAGCGGTTTAGACTGTACAATGATTTTCCACACTATACAGTACAATGCTTGTTTTGCCACATAAACTGAAATTAGGCAAACTACATTTTTTTGCAACCAGGAAATGGCAGAGCAATTTCTGCATATTTTAACTTTAACAAAATAATTTACCAAAAGATTTCATGAAAACTCACCTTTTCTATCCAACTTGAAGGAAAATGATTTTTAAAAAGTATTCCTCTGCGTCTTCTGTCCAACGAATGGAATAATATAATCAGACTGACATTTTGCAGCTGTTACTTAAAGAGGAAAGAACCCTTTTCTGAAATGCAAAGAAACATTGAAGGGCTCAAAGGGGTATTTTAGTCATGGTTCCACATAGAACCTTCGCCGTTCCCAAAGAACTCCTGAGGAACCCTCCTGTTTAAGTGTGTATGCAGGCCTTTCTTTTTTTCCCTTTACCCTTGTTTTGTTTTTCCATTACCGGTGGAAAAAACTTGCAGGTGCATGATAAGTGGAAATGTGCATGATTTCACCTAGCCCAAGAATGTCCTCTAATTGTCAGATGTAGATTGGCTCTGGCAGCCAAAAAAGCCACCATCTAAATGTGAAAACGATGTGGTGACAAGTGTTTTTTAAACATCCTACTTTAGGCTGGAGGTGTCAATGTGTAGCTCACACATGCATAATCTATGAGCATATTTACTGTCTTACGTCAATTATCCATGAAATCTCCTGTTTGAAAGCGGCTAATTTCTGGAAGCTGTGTACCGCCATTTTCCCTACATGTACGCCAATGTGGTCCAGCACCCTAGCAATTCGAGTTTCAGCCAGTGAGCTTCAGCCCCTCACCATTCGAGTGACAGCTAGAAAGACGCACACACAGTAGAGCGAAAGAGATAGCAATGACGTGCTGCACATACAGTGCATTCGGAAAGTAATCAAACATTTAGAATTTTTCCACGTTTTGTTACTTTACAGACTTATTCTAAAATGGATGAAATTGTTTTTTTTCCCCTCATTAATCTACACACAATACCCCATAATTACAAACAAAAACAGGTTTTTAGAAAAACTGAAATATTTCATTTACATAAGTATTCAGTCACTTTACTCAGTACTTTGTTGAAGCACCTTTGGCGGTGATTACCACCTCGAGTCTTCTTTGAGTATGACGCTACAAGCTCGGCACACCTGTATTTGGGGAGTTTTTTCCCATTCTTCTCTGCAGACTCTCTCAAGCTCTGTCAGGTTAGATGGGGAGCGTCGCTGCACAGCCATTTTCAGTCTCTCCAGAGATGTTTGATTGGGTTCAAGTCCGGGCCCTGGCTGGGCCACTCAAGGACATTCAGAGACTTGTCCTGAAGCAGCTCCAGCGTTGTCTTGGCTGTGTGCTTAGGGTCGTTGTCCTGTTGGAATCTTCGCCCAAGTTTGAGGTCCTGAGCGCCCTGGAGCAGGTTTTCATCAAGGACCTCTCTGTACTTTACTCCATTCATCTTTCCCTCGATCCTGACTAGTCTCCCAGTCCCTGCCACTGAAAAACATCCCCACAATATGATGCTGCCACCAGAATGCGTCACCGTAGGGATGGTGCCAGGGTTTCTCCAGACGTGACTCTTGTCATTCAGGCCAAAGAGTTCAATGTTGGTTTCATCAGACCAGAGAATCTTGTTTCTCATGGTCTGAGAGTCTTTAGGTGCCTTTTGGCAAACTTCAAGCGGGCTGTCATGTGCCTTTTACTGAGGAGTGGCTTCAGTCTGGAGCTCTGTCAGAGTAACATTCGGGTTCTTGGTCACCTCCCTGACCAAAGCTCTTCTCCCCAGAATGCTCAGTTTGGCTGGGCAGCCAGCTCTAGGAAGAGTCTTTGTGGTTCCAAACTTCTTCCATTTGAGCATGATGGAGGCCACTGTGTTCTTGGGGACCTTCAATGCTGCGGAAATGTGTTGGTGCCCTTCCCCAGATCTATGCCTTGACACAATCCTGTCTCTGAGCACTACGGACAATTCCTTCCACCTCATGGCTTGGTTTTTGCTCTGACATGCACTATAAACTGTGTGACCTTATATAGACAGGTCTGTGCCTTTCAAAATCATGTCCAATCAATTTCATTTACCACAGGTGGTCTCCAATCGAGTTGTAGAAATATCTCAAGGATTTCAATGGAAACAGGATGCACCTGAGATCAATTTTGAGTCTCATAGCAAAGGGTCTGAATACTTATGTAAATAAGGTATTTCTGTAAAAAAAAAAAATTTGCAAACATTTCTAAAAAACAGTTTTTTTTATTTGTCATTGTGTGGTATTGTGTGTTTAATCCACTTTATAATAAGGTTGTAATGTAACAAAATGTGGAAAAAGTCAAGGGGTCTGAATAGTTTCCGAATGCACTGTATCGGCACATTTTTGATGTAGTACGCAATTTTCGGAGACCAATTTTGGCTTGTCGGTTCTACTTTCAGAACTACTGGCTAAAAAGTGTACAAAAGTACCAGAGAATATCTTTAAATCAGTTGCAGCTGTCATTATTTTTCAGTAACAACAAGTTTCTGGGGGCCTTCTTTCTTTACACACAGGTGTCCGGAGCATGCTAGATAGCTAATTAGCACAGGTGGTCACCTCTGTCTTCCGTCTGTCTTCTATAAACACGCACAGTAACATGGAGATATGGCCATGTGGGAACACTAACCCAACCGTGTAAAGGTGTGTAGTAATTTAACCTTTTGTTTTCTGCAAATGATTCCTCGCTGATATGAAAGTCGGCCTTACTGTATGTTTCCAAAACCGTAACGCAAGCAAGCATCGGGGCTCTTAACAACAGTTCCTCGAGAAGAAGAGACCTTTATCAATAGCCGCTTAAGATAGATAGCGCCTATGAATGGGGTAGACATCACCATACACTGTTCCGATTGAAGATTGTGGAAACTTTTTGTTGCAAACAACATTATTGGTTATTATTACCAAACAGTTGATAGAGAGACCAAGGGAGACACTGGGATTTCATTTAGACTGTTTTTACTGTGGCTATTTCAATTTTAGATATCCACAAGTTTTCAGCTTGGGTACTCCAACTGGATTACGCATTTCCCATTGATAACACATTGGAGAGAAAAGCTAGATCCATATTGCAAATTTTACCTTACTGGCTGACACACACTTCTCATAAACACTGATCCGCTTCAAAGAGATAGGTATTCTCTCAAAACCAAAGTTTGTCACGGTGGAAGTATTTTCCATTTATTTAGGATTGACGAGTGTAGATAAGTGCTACTTAATACTGCAGTTAACATCTCACTTGCTAAAAACTCACAAAAGGACACACACACACACGCACACACACACACAAACCTATCATCCAGCTATTCATGCAGCTTATTCAGTGGCTTCATCTATAATGGAGATTGATAGTGGCTACGTTACATGTTTCTGAATATGATGAGAAGAACCCCTTTAACCAACAAACACAGTCGCTTACCAACAGTCCTAATGATATGCTAATGTACCTCTTCATCTGTGGATAATATAAAAAATGTCCAAACTAGCTGAATGCCATTCTCTCTCCATCAGCTGTACTGTGTCCCAAATGTCACCCTGTTTCCAATATAGGGCACTACTTTTGACTAGGGCTCTGGTCAAAAGTAGTGCACTATAAAGGGAATAGTGTGCCATTTAGGATGTACACTGGTTAGAAAGTTCTCTCTAATGGCATATCCCTCATTGGACTCGAAGCCAAGAGAGGAAATTAGCCCCAAATTCGTCCAAATAGCTCCCCGGCCAAAACGTGTTTTCTGGCTAATTGATGGAGGAGACTACTTATGAGTATCTGTTAGTCATAGTGCTGCGGAGTCCATAATGAAGATTTATGAGCACAACCAGGGCATCCCAAATGGCACCCTACTTTTGACCAGAGCTCTATGGTCCCTGGTCAAAAGTAGTGCACTACATAGGAAATAGGCTGCAAATTTGGCAGTTACCCAGGACCTTTGTAGCGTGCTGCTGGAGTTCATATTCAGTATCTGGCTGCTACAAACTGTTTGTGTTCACTTTATTCTGAAGTGGATGCAATACATGAATGGGCTCCAACTAGAGTGCTTAGGTGCCCTATATTGCCATTGCTACATGATATTGCAGGGATATAGACGATCATCTTTGCCATTATCTTTAAAGTGCATTTCCAATGAGTACATATGCACATAATACCTCTCACATGGCTATGATTACTATTTGATCCTGCATTGTAGGATATCCCTATCTCCCTCTCTCTCAGTAGCAGGTATGAAGGTAAGACCCAGATGCAGACAACGTCGATTTAACAATGGTTTAATAATCCAACAGGGGCAGGCAATAGACAGGTCAGGGCAGGCAGGGGTAACGGTACCGGACGGCAGAAAGGCTCAGGGTCAGGGTAGGCAGAGGTCAATAATCCAGAGGTGGGTGACGGTACAGGTCGGCAGGCAGGCTCAGGCTCAGGCTCAGGGGCAGGCAGAGTGGTCAGGCCGGTGGGCTCAGAGTCAGGACAGGCAAGGGTCAAAACCAGGCAGGCGAGAAAAAGAGAGACTGCGAAAAGCAGCAGCTGAGGCAAAAATGCTGGTTGACTTGACAAACAAGACGAACTGGCAACAGGCGAACAGAGAACACAGGTATAAATACATAGGGGATAATGGGGAAGATGGGCGACACCTGGTTGTGGGGTGGAGACAATCATAAAGACAGGTGAAACGGGTCAGGGTGTAACACTCTGACACAATATTTTACTTCCCCATTAGCCCACATGCAAACCTGTCACCTCTAGGGCTGTTACGGTGACCACATTACCACCACAAAATACAATTGAAATCAAATCAAACACTTCATGAGAGCCCATAAGCCCATGTTGCGCAACATTTCTAACGGCTACGTAAATGCGTGAGAAAAGAGAGTGATGGCTTTTTTGGTTACTACATGATTCCATATGTGTTATTTCATAGTTTTGATGTCTTCACTATTATTCTACAATATAGAAAAGAGTAAAAAATTAAGAAAAACACTTGAATGAGTAGGTGTTCTAAAACCTTTGACCGGTAGTGTATATTAGTAGACTATACAGTATGTAAAGACCAGATTAAATTGAGAAGAGTCTGATGGGTGAGAATATTATCAAATGCTTGTCAAATTGTGAGTGAGAGCCGGATGATACTGTATGTGCAGCCTGCACAAGAAACAACAGAGCTAATGCCTTTCCTGCCTTATAAACATTTTTCAAATCATCCTTAGAGTTACATCATGCAGCCTTAGAATGTATAACAATTCTAAAGATATAGCCTAACGTCTGTATCACAGCTAAAGATGCGTAAACAACTCTAAATGAAGCATATAGAATGACCTGTTTCTTTAATAGCTGCTTAACACAGAATAGCCGTATAGGTCCTTTTCTATTCTATTCAGCTATGTTCAATTGCATTATTCTTACTACAAAATAATATAAAAGAATGCCACGGGAATTATAAGCCAATCTTGTCTGATAAATTAACGAGTGTAGCCCACAGCCATTATGGCATAGCCAGATCAGGGCTGTAAAGGAGGACTCACAATATGCTATTCTGTTCTTCTGAAATAGCTCAATTTTCTTCATATCATGTTTCTTCAAATCTGCCTTAAATAAATTATAGATGTATTGTGAAGGTGTAGGTTATATTAAATGGATTTATTTGACTTATAAAATGTAGATGTTCCAAAGGTGGCTTGTATGCTATGTGTAGAAGCCAGGAGATGATACAAGTGTTTATGTTAAATAACATTCAATTACTGTGACATCAGCATGACAATCACAAGCGGACAAAATTCTAACTCAGGGCTAAGATTTGGAATTGATAAATCAGGCATGGCTCTCACATTCACACACTGTATGAGCCCCATCAAACATAGATAACACAACCTAAGTGAAAAACGGTTGAAAATAGAATGTTTAAACAAATAGTTCTGAACAGGCAAATTATTAATTTAATGTTTGAAAATTACAGATGGATTGTCAACCGTGCATCTGATTTAAGATCACTATGCATGCAAATTAATTAACCGGCTTAATTTAATATGATATATATCAGAAGCTGTGGACCATGGGAAACGTGTTAAAAAAATCCTCCTCATATTTCGGCTCCAGTGTACACATATTCATAATTGATTCACCTCAAACTCATTACAAGTCATGCTAAACTAATCATAAGCATCATTAGAAGCGGTATAATCATTCATGTGTGTGCCTGTATGCTCTCCAAATCATATGTAAGGGCTCAAAAGTAGCTTTTATTTGCAATGCTGATGTGTGCTCCTGAGAGGGTCTTGTTGATGTGTTTATTCACTCCCATTCGTACCCAGAGGCTGTGGGCCTAATTGGTCCTTCCGCCCTGTGGGAAACTAGTGCACCATATAGGGGATAGGGTGCTTTTTGGGACACATCCTTATTATAATTCAATCCACCTAACTAACAGCCAGTCAGCATGGTAGCAGGGGAGGCAGAGCATGCGTCCCAAATTGCACCCTTTTCCCTATGTAGTGCACCCAGAAGGCTCTGGCCAAAAGGAGTCCACTATATAAGGAAATGGTTCCACTTGGGAAACATCCAGAGAGAGAGGAAGCTGGATCTCCCACCCTTTTCTCAGCATTAGTATTTAGCTTTGATTTACTCCAACACCTTCTGACCTCCGGTTACCCACAAGCCCCTTCTAATCAATATGTAAGACAAATGAGAGTAACCCTCGCTTGACCCCTTTAGGTTCTGCCCATTTGTGTAATTTGGTGTTTGTTTGCCTGTCTGGCTTAAATAATGATGAACTCTCAAGCTATACCTAGATGCCAATATAGCACTACAGACAATTCCCTCACGGGAAAGCCACATGATTAGACATGAGGAAAATAATTTGATTTCAATGTGAAATTTCCATACATAGTGTCTTCAATTTACATATTTTACTACATTGTGTAAGTTTATTTATACAGTAAATATTAGTCAACACGTCCTTATCTGGAATTTGAACTCACAACCTCCTGGATCAAAGCATTCAAATTTTTCTTTTAAGCCACTAATTTCGTGTCAGCAACTGATTTCACTTCTTTGGACACTGTGTTAACTAACCTCCAGACGAGCTTCAATGCCATAGAACTTTCCTTCCATGGCCTCCGATTGCTCTTAAATGCAAGTAAAACTAAATGCATGCTCTTCAACCGATCGCTGCCCGCACCTGCCCTCCCGTCCAGCATCACTACTCTGGACGGTTCTGACTTAGAATATGTGGACAACTAGAAATACCTAGGTGTGTGGCTAGACTGTAAACTCTCCTTCCAGACTCACATTAAGCATCTCCAATCCAAAATTAAATCTAGAATTGGCTTCCTATTTCGCACCAAAGCATCCTTCACTCATGCTGCCAAACATACCCTCATTTAACTGACCATCCTACCGTTCTCGACTTCTTCGATGTAATTTACAAAATAGCCTCCAACACTCTACTCAACAAATTGGATGCAGTCTATCACAGTGCCATCCGTTTTGTCACCAAAGCCCCATATACTACCCACCACTGCGACCTATATGCTCTAGTCGGCTGGCCCTCGCTTCATATTCGTCGCCAAACCCACTGGCTCCAGGTCATCTACAAGTCTTTGCTAGGTAAAGCCCCACCTTATCTCAGCTCACTGGTCACCATAGCAGCACCCACCCGTAACATGTGGTCCAGCAGGTATATATCACTGGTCAACCGCAAAGCCAATTCCTCCTTTAGCCGTTCTCTTCTGCCAATGACTGGAACGAACTGCAAAAATCACTGAAGCTGGAGACTCATATCTTCCTAACTAGCTTTAAGCACCAGCTCACAGATCACTGCACCTGTACATAGCCCATCTGTAAATAGCCCATCCAACTACCTCATCCCCATACTGTATTTATTTATTTATCTTATCTGTATTTATTTATTTATCTTGCATCTATCACTCCAGTGTTTAACTTTTGGATATAGGGGGCGCTATTTTAATTTTTGGATGAAAAACGTTCCCGTTTTAAACAAGATATTTTGTCACGAAAAGATGCTTGACTATGCATATAATTGACAGCTTTGGAAAGAAAACACTCTGACGTTTCCAAAACTGCAAAGATATTGTCTGTGAGTGCCACAGAACTGATGTTACAGAAAAAACCCAGATAAAAATCCAATCAGGAAGTGCCGCATTTTTTGAAACCGCCTCATGGCAATGACTCCTTATATGGCTGTGAAGGAGCTAGGAGTCAGCTTACGTTTTCCACGTTTTCCCCAAGGTGTCTGCAGCATTGTGACGTATTTGTAGGCATATCATTGGAAGATTGAGCATAAGAGACTACATCTACCAGGTGGTCGCTTGGTGTCCTCCGTCGCAATTATTGCGTAATCTCCAGCTGCAGTATTTTTCCGTTTGCTTCTGATGAGAAGCCAACTGCCACCACTGATAGATTATCGAATAGATATGTGAAAAACACCTTGAGGATTGATTCTAAACAACGTTTGCCATGTTTCTGTCGATATTATGGAGCTAATTTGGAAAAAAGTTTGGCGTTGTAAGTGACTGCATTTTCCGGTCTTTTTCTTAGTCAAACGTGATGAACAAAACGGAGCTATTTCGTCTACACAAATAATCTTTTTTCGAAAAAATTAACATTTGCTATCTAACTAAGAGTCTTGTCATTGAAAAAATCTGAAGTTCTTCAAAGGTAAATGATTTTATTTGAATGCTTTTCTTGTTTTTGTAAAAATGTTGCCTGCTGAATGCTAGGCTTAATGCTATGCTAGGCTATCAATACTCTTACACAAATACTTGTGTAGCTTTGGTTGAAAAGCATATTTTGAAAATCTGAGATGACAGTGTTGTTAACAAAAGGCTAAGCTTGTGTTTGAATATATTTATTTCATTTCATTTGCGATTTTCATGAATAGGAAACATTGCGTTATGGTAAGGAGCTTGAGGCTCTGATTACGCTCCCGGATACGGGATTGCTCGACGCTAGAGGTTAATTGGTATATTGAAATGACTTTGCCACCATGGCCTATTTATTGCCTTTACCGCCCTTATCTTACCTCTTTTGCCCATACTGTATATAGACTTTGTTCTACTGTATTACTGACTGTATGTTTGTTTATTCCATGTGTAATTCTGTGTTGTTGTATGTGTCAAACTGCTTTGCATTATCTTGGCCACGTTGCAGTTGTAAATGAGAACTTGTTCTCAACTAGCCTACCTGGTTAAATAAAGGTGAAATAAAAATAAAAATAAAATAAACACGTTGGACTTCAATGTAATTCTCAGCTTTATTAAAATTCACTCAAGAAAAACTATTATAGTTATCATAGTGAATCAGGAGTGACATTACAACAGAATAATATGCCCCACCGACATTAGACAACTACAGAAAACCCTCAAATTGCTGAAATAAATTCAAGGATGAGAGAATAGTCAGAATAACTGACAACTAAAATACCAGTGCAGATGGCACTCTTTTGTTAAGTGCAGAGATGTGTAATCATCTCAAGTGAAATCATTTGGTTCAACACGTGATAACATTAAACTACACTTATTTTTATTTAGCCATTGCTGTTAAATTTGCAGTTGTTAGCTGGGTCTTCCATGGGAGAAACCAACATCTTAGACCATTGTTTGGGGCAGCAGGTAGCGTAGTGGTTAGCATTGGGACACTAACTGTAAAGGTTATGAGATCAAATCCCGAGCTGACAATGTAGGAATCTGTTGTTCTGCCCCGTAAAAAGTCAGTTAACCCCACTGTTCCTAGGCTGCCATTGTGAATAAGATTTTGTTTTTAACTGCCATGCATAATTAAATAAAGGTTCAAAAAAATGGATCAGCAGATGCTGGTTTTGAAGTTTGCACGCAGAGCTACCTCATCATGTGAACATGATCAACCAACTGAACTGTATTTTGTCAGTAAATATACAACAACGAACTGTATAGAGGAAGTACACAGAAATTCTCATTCAAATATTTGTAATACTGGAAAAATTAGAAACTGAAATTTGGTTTACTTTCTGATTTGACTGTAATTTAAATGGAATTGACCTAAACATTGGTTAGCCCCCACACCCATCACATCCTCTGAAATGACAGCAACCTAAATGTCCTGCTTCGCCACCAGGTCTGTGGAGAAGGAGGCTGACCACAGATTTATTGGTAAGAATAGATTTCTGCACTCTTCAAAAGGTTATCCGGAATCAAGTCAATAATTGTGTGATTATCTGACAACACCAACAAAAAATAACAGTGCTCAGGGACGCTTGACATTCAAGCCTAGATTCAATCAGATCAAGCGTAAACACACAATAGCCGACACTCAAATACAGTAACGGAGTCGGAGATGTAACTGCCTTAGAGCTGTCAAATCTGTGAATGGCTGCAAGTGTGGTCATTGTCACGAAGCCACACCCGTCCTACTCACGTTGGAAGTTCAGAACGAGAAAGTGGAGGTTATATAGAAAAAATTTACACTAAAATTGTTTTCTTTCACCCTGATCGAGGTGTATATTACATATCTCATTCCAGTGTTCCAATTTGTAAAAAAAAAGGCTTCATGGGATACCTCTTAATGCAGCTCCGTGGAGCCAATGGCAATTTATACTTCACGCATAATGATGGGAGGCACTTGCGGATTTGACAGCTTAACGCAGTTCCACCTCCAACACCGACAAATCAACCACAATGCAGGTATCTGCTGGAATGGAGCTGATAGACTCTAGCCCTAAGTGTGCATGAAAGCTCTCGGGATTTGAACGTGCACACTTTTGGTCTGGAGTGCGTTAATGTAACAGCAGTGACACCAGATGGTTTGTTGTTACCAAGAACATACAGTACCAGTCAAAAGTTTGGACACCTGCTCATCCAAGGGTTTTTCTTTATTTGTACTATTTTCTACATTGTAGAATGATAGTGAAGACATTAAAACTATGAAATAACACATATGGAATCATGTAGGAACCAAAAAAGTGTTAAACAAATCTAAATGTATTTTATATTTGAGAGTCTTCAAATAGCCACCCTTTGCATTGATGAGAACTTTGCACACTCTTGGCGTTCTCTCAATCAATGCTTTTCCAACAGTCTTGAAGGAGTTCCCACATATGCTGAGAACATGTTGGCTGCTTTTCCTTTACTCTGCCATCCAACTCATCCAAAACCATCTCAATTGGGTTGAGGTCGGGTGATTGTGGAGGCCAGATCATCTGATGCAGTACTCCATCACTCTCCTTCTTGGTCAATTAGCCCTTATACAGTCTGGAGGTGTATTGGGTCATTGTCCTGTTGAAAAACAAATGATAGTCCCACTATGCGCAAACCAGATAGAATGGTGTATTGCTGCAGAATGCTGTGGTAGCCATGCTGGTTAAGTGTACCTTGAATTCTAAATAAATCACTGACAGTGTCACCAGCAAATAATTTTGCATGTGCTTGATTTTTTTTATTCTGAAAAACTCCCCAGTCCTTAACGATTACAAGCATACCCATAACATGATGCAGCCACCACTATGCTTGAAAATATGGAGAGTGGTACTCAGTAACGTGTCATATTGGATTTTCCCCAAACATAACACTTTGTATTCTCATCGATGTAAATAAGAATTTGTTATTTAACTGACTTGCCTAGTTAAATAAAGGTTAAATAAAATTTAAAAAAATAACATATAGGGTTCCTTCTTTCACTCTGTCATTTGTGTTAGTATTGTGGAGTGACTACAATGTTGTTGTTCCATCCTCAGTTCTCCTATCACATCCGTTAACTTCTTGAGTGTAGGGGGCAGTATTTTCGTTTTTGGCTAAAAAACATACCAATTTGAAACTGCCTATTTCTCAGGCCCAGAAACTAGAATATGCATATAATTGTCAGATTAGGATAGAAAACACTATAAAGTTTCCAAAACGGTCAAAATATTGTCTGTGAGTATAGCACAACTGATATTGCAGGGGAAAACCTGAGGAAAATCCAACAAGGAAGTGCTGTTTTTCCTGAAAGCTCTATGTTCCATTGGATGCCTTGCCTCCATTTAAAGGGATATCAACCAGATTCCGTTTCCAATGGCTTCCTCAAGCTGTGAACAGGCTTTTATTTTGAAAATGAGGGAGAAATAACCCATCGCGTCAGTGGATGGCTGGGTGCCAGCAGAGTTTTTCATGCGCAACAGCCATTTTCTCTCTCTCACCTATGGAAGAAGCTACATTCCGGTTGTCATATTATCGATTATATATTGTAAAAACAACCTGAGGATTGATTATAAAAAACATTGGACATCTTTCTACGCACTTTACGGATACTATTTGGAATTTTCGTCTGCGATGTCGTGACCGCTCAAGCCTGTGGATTTCTGAACATAATGCGCCAAACAAATGGAGATATTTTGGATATAAAGATAATCTTTATAGAACAAAAGGAACATTTATTGTGTAACTGGGAGTCTCGTGTGTGCAAACATCCGAAGATCATCAAAGCAATTTAATGTATTGCTTTTCTGACTTTTGTGACCAAGCTACTTGGCTGCTAGCTGTTTGTAAAATTTTGTCTACTGAGAGAGATGGTCTTACATAAACGCTTGTTATGCTTTCACCAAAAAGCTTTATTCAAATCTGATGGTCCGCCTTATCTCAGTATACTGGTCACGATAACAACACCCACCCGTAGCATGCGCTCCAGAAGGTATATCTCACTGGCCATCCCCAAAGCCAACACCTCCTTTGGCCGCCATTCCTTCCAGTTCTCTACTGCCAATGACTGGAACAAATTGCAAAAATGGCTGAAGTTGGAGACTATACTTTATCTTGTTATGGCTGCAATCCCCCTATCGGGATAAGCGTCATCAACAACCGCAGAATAGCATAGCGCTACATTCAATAAATATTACTACAAATATTTATATTCATGAAATCACAAGTGCAGTATAGGAAAACACACCTTACCCTTTTGTTAATCCACCTGTCGTGTCAGATTTTGAAATTATGCTTTACAGTGAAAGCAGTCCAGGCTTTTGTGTAAGTTTATCGATCGCACAACAAAACATTAAGTACACTTTGCATCAGGAAGCTTGGTCACGAAAATCAGAAAAGCAATCAAATTAATCGTTTACCTTTGATGATCTTCGGATGTTTTCACTCACGAGACTCCCAGTTACACAACAAATGTTCCTTTTGTTCCATAAAGATGATTTTTATATCCAAAATAACTCTTGTTTGTTTGTCGCATTATGTTCATAAATCCACAGGAAATAGCGGTCACGACAACGCAGCCGAAAATTCCAAATAGTTTCCATAATGTCCACAGAAACATGTCAAATGTTTTTTATAATCAATCCTCAGGTTGTTTTTAAAATATATAATCGATAATATATCAACCGCAAATGTCTTTCACAGTAGGAGAGGGAAAAGCAATACCTATCCAAACTCTGTTGCGTGAGCAAAACTCATGTGACCACTTGACGTGATGTTATCGTTCTGGCTCAGTTTTCAAAATAAAAGCCTGAAACTATGTCTGAAGACTGTTGACACCCTGCGGAAGCAATAGGAAAAGGAATCTGGTTCATATCAGCAAAGGGAGGCTATGGAACATGGAGTTTTCAAAATAGAAGCCACTTCCTGTTTTGATTTTCCTCGGGGTTTCGCCTGCAATATCAGTTCTGTTATACTCACAGACAATATTTTGACAGTTTTGGAAACTTTAGAGTGTTTTCAATCCAATACTAATAATAATATGCATATATTAGCAACTGAGACTGAGGAGCTGGCCATTTACAATGGGCACCTTTTCATCCAAGCTACTCAATCCTGCCCCTGCAGCCATAAAAAGTTCAACAACAGCTATCTGAACAGCTGCAGCTGTACATAGCTGCAAAGTGGTAGGCCAAACAAGCTCCCAGAACAGGACCACAGAGTGCTGAAGCAAGTACCGCGTAAAAACCGTCTGTCCTCGGTTGCAACACTCACGACACGACCGAGTTCCAAATTGCCTCTGAAAGCAACTTCAGCACAATAACTGTTCGTCAGGAGCTTCATGAAATGGGTTTCCATGGCCGAACAGCTGCACACAGCCACACATAGGACTCCTTTAAGTATGATCTTTTTTTAAACTATTTGATAATATATTGAATTTGGCCTTTACTACTATAGCCCATAGAAACACATTGAATTACACATTTGTGAATGGCAAAAAAGACAGTCAAATAATAAATCATAAGGAATAAGGTTTTAAAATGTCTGTCCGGAGATACAAGAAAGCTCAGTCAATACAGTATATAAACTCTGCAAAAAAAGAAACGTCCCTTTATCAGGACCCTGTCTTTCAAAGATAATTCGTAAAAATCCAAATAACTACATAGATCTTTATTGTAAAGGGTTTAAACACTGTTTCCCATGCTTGTTCAATGAACCATAAAGAATTAATGAACATGCAGCTGTGGAACGGTCATTAAGACACTAACAGCTTACAGATGGTAGGCAATTAATTAAGGTCACAGTTATGAAACCTTTAGGAGACTACAGAGGCCTTTCTACTGACTCTGAGGGTCAGTCTGTTATATCTGGAGTATATCTCGTTTCTTATCCGGTTTCCTGTGTGAATTTAAGTATGCTCTCTCTAATTCTCTCTCTCGGAGGAGGATCTGAGTCTTAGGACCATGCCTCAGAACGACTTGGCCTGATGACTCCTTGCTGTCCCCAGTCCACCTGGCCGTGCTGTTGCTCCAGTTTCAACTGTTCTGCCTGCGGCAATGGAACCCTGAACTGTTCACCGGACGTGCTACCTGTCCCAGACCTGCAGTTTTCAACTCTCTAGAATCAGCAGGAGTGGTCGAGATACTATGAATGATCGGATATGAAAAGCCAACTGACATTTACTCCTGAGGTGCTGACCAGTTGCAACCTTGACAACCACTGTGATTATTATTATTTGACCCTGCTGGTCATGTATGAACATTTGAACATCTTGGCCATGTTCTGTTATACTCTCTACCCAGCACAGCCAGAAGAGGACAGGCCACCCCTCATAGCCCGGTTCCTCTCTCGGTTTCTTCCTAGGTTCTGGCCTTTCTAGGGAGTTTTTCCTAGCCACCGTGCTTCTACACCTGCATTGTTTGCTGTTTGGGGTTTTAGGCTGGATTTCTGTTTAGCACTTTGTGACATCAGCTGAGGTAAGAAGGGCTTAATAAATACATTTGATTGATAAATTGCAATGTCCATACTGTGAGACGCATAAGACAGCGCTACAGGGAGACAGGACGAACAGCTGATCGTCCTCGCAATGGCAGACCACATGTAGCCACACCTGCACAGGATCGGTACATCCGAACATCACACCTGCGGGACAGGTACAGGATGGCAACAACAACTGCACGAGTTACACCAGGAATGCACAATCCCTCCATCAGTGCTCAGACTGTCCGCAATAGGCTGAGAGAGGCTGGACTGAGGGTTTGTATGTCTGTTGTAAGCCAGACATCACGATCTCAACGATACAGTGCACAAGACGATCCAGGACTAGACAATTATATTTCTGATTAGTTAACTTCTTCGAGATAGGGGGCGCTCTTTTAATTTTGGGATAAAAAACTTTCCCGTTTTAAACAAGATATTTTGTCACGAAAAGATGCTCGACTATGCATGTAATTGACAGCTTTGGAAAGAAAAAACTCTGACGTTTCCAAAACTGCAATATATCTATTATCTGTGAGTGCCCCAGAACTAATGCTACAGGCGAAACCAAGATGAAGTTTCATACAGGAAATGCCCCAGATTCTGAAGGCGCTGTGTTCCAATGTCTCCTTATATGGCTGTGAATGCGCCAGGAATGAGCCTGCCCTTTCTGTCGTTTCTCCAAGGTGTCTACAGCATTGTGACGTATTTGTAGGCATATCATTGGAAGATTAACCATAAGAGACTACATTTACCAGGTGTCCGCCCGGTGTCCTGTGTCGAAATTATTGCGTAATCTCTAGGTCCATGCGCATTCCATTTCTTCAGAAGAGAAAGTCAACTGCCACGAAGGATTTATCATTGATAGATATGTTGAAAACACCTTGAGGATTGATTCTAAACATCGTTTGCCATGTTTATGTCGATATTATGGAGTTAATTTGGAAAAAAGTTCGCGTTTTAATTACATAATTTCTTTTCTTTTTTTTTTTCTTACCCAAACGTGATGAAGAAAACGGAGCGATTTGTCCTAAACAAATAATCTTTCAGGAAAAACTGAACATTTGCTATCTAACTGAGAGTCTCCTCATTGAAAAAATCCGAAGTTCTTCAAAGGTAAATGATTTTATTTGAATGCTTTTCTGGTTTTTGTGAAAATGTTGCCTGCTGAATGCTAACGCTAAATGCTACGCTAGCTATCAATACTGTTACACAAATGCTTGTTTTGCTATGGTTGAGAAGCATATTTAGAAAATCTGAGATGACAGTGTTGTTAACAAAAGGCTAAGCTTGAGAGCTAGCATATTGATTTAATTTCATTTGCGATTTTCATGAATAGTTAACGTTGCGTTATGGTAACAGCTTGAGGCTGTAGTCACGATCCCGGATCCGGGATGGCTCGACGCAAGAAGTTAATGGACTTGTTGATACAGGAACAAAATAATAAAGACAATGCAGGATCGTCAGGGTTGGGGCTTGTTGGAACTATATTATGTGACTGAGATGGTCCTGTACTGAGAGAGAAAGAGAGCGAAAGAGAGCGAGAGGGCGAGGGCTCATGTGCTGACAAAGAGCTCATGTGTTGACACCATTATCTTATCGATGACAGGTGTCTGCCCTTCTTCCATCAGTGCCTCCTGCCTCCCCTTCCTGAGGCTGACGAGGGGGTGGGGGTCAGATTTCGGGGCTCTATCTTGGCCAGTCAGCTGTAGATCTTTCCTCAGCCTCCCTCGTTCTCTCTCTCCATCCTCCATCTTTGTCCTCATCTTGACACATCCATCCTGATTGCACTTCTAATGGTTCCCCTTCACAATACGTTCTAGCTGTAATGGAATTACACTTGAATGAACAGCCGTCTCTTTCTCTTCTATCTCGCTCGCTTTCATTTTCTCTCCCGCTCTTTCATTCTCTTGCACTCTCCCCCTCTTGCACTCTGTCGTTTATCTCACTGTTAACAACCCCCCACTCTTATGTTATTTTTTCTGTCTCACACTGTTTATGACTAACTTTCTCTCTTCCTGTCTCCACCTCAATCCATAGAGACACGTCCTGCCCTGAATTTCATTTAGAGAGGAGACTGATTGCACAATAAACGCTCCACCACATCCCAGACTATTAAATAACAAGAAGACGGAAAACAGATCCTCAAACACAGCAGCGCAGGCTAACAATTCATTTTCATATGGTTGGAGTCAGAAGAGAGAAAAACGACTGGCACTACTATGAACTGCTCATAGCAACAGTGGACATCCAATCTTGGATTTTTTTTTCAAATTTTGTTGGTTTACAAAATGGGAAATGTATTCAATTGTGATTTGTTTTGTTGTTGTAATTGATCTACACAAAATACTCCATAATGTGAAAAAAAATTCTACAAATGTTTACAAATGATTAAAAGTTTAATAACTAAAATATGGTAATTTTATAAGTATTCTCACCCCTTTGTTTAGGCAAGCCTAAATTATTCCACGAGAAAAATGTATCCCCCATACATACAATATCTGCAAGGTCCCTCAGTCAAGTGTTGAATTTCAAGCACAGATTCAACTACAAAGACTATGAAGCCTCATGAAGAAGGGCAGGGATTGGTAGATGAGTAACAACCCTTATGGAAAATCCACAAGTGAAACTTCATGTCAATTATCATCACATGTGAAGTGTTCCAAAATGACATGGTCTCACATTTCTTGTGAAATAACATTTTACATTTACATATCATGTGGTTTTTCCGGTAAATCAGACACTGAATAGCTTAAACATAGTCACATTAATAATTATGCTGTGGATGATGTATTATTGACCTCCCAGATACAATAACGATACAGTCGTCCATCTGAAATGAACTGCAGGACAGGAAGGAAACAGCTTCAGAGTTTAATGGCTATGATGGGAGAAGACTGATGGATCAACAACATTGTAGTTACTCCACAATAATGACCTAAGTGACAATGTGAAAAAAGAATACAAATATATTAGAATCTACATTTTCCAAAACATGCAACAAGGCACTAAAGATATACTGCAAGAAAACATGGTAAAGGAATACACTTTTTGGCCTAAATGCAAAGCCTTATGTTTTGGGCAAATCCAACACAGCACATCACTGAGTAACTGCCTCCTTATTTTTTAGCATGGTGGTGGCTCCATCATATAGTATAGGTATTCTTGACATCAGCAAAGATTTAAGAAAAACTATATATAAAATAATTGGGATGGAGCTAAGCACAGGCCAAATCCTAGAGGAAAACCTGCTTCGTTATTTTTTACACCAGACACTGGGTGAGGAATTCACCGTTCTGTAGTACAATAACCTACAATACAAGGCCAAATCTACACCTGAGCTGCTTACCAAGAAGACAGTGAATGTTCCTGAATGGCCAAGATACAGTTTTGACTTCTTCTTGAAAGTCTGACAAGACTTGAAAATTGCTGTCTAGTCATGATCCCCAACACCTTGACAGGACAATCCAGGTGTGCAAAACTCTTAAAGACTAACCTTAGAAGACTCACAGCTGTAATCGCTGACAAAGGTGTTTCTAACATGTATTGACTCGTATAGAATACGTAATCTAATCAAGGCGATTTAGTGTTTAATTTCTCATAAATCTTCAAGAAATGTACGATTTTCTTTTTCACCTTGACATAAAAAAATGACAATTAAATCAATTTTAATCCTAATTTCTAACACAATAAAATGTGAAGAAATCCAAGGGGAGTGAATACTTATACCTGCTGTACACAATGTCTGGCTGCTACATCAATAGTCCATAAGACAGGCATGGTTGATTTTACACATAACTATCCTCTTCCTCCTATCCTCCTCCTCCTCCTTTCCCTCTCCATGAGGAAATGTTGTTTGTAATGATTCTCTTTGTGCATCATCACTCTGTTATTTCTCTTTTTTCCCTTTCTTTTTTTTCTTCTTTTTTTCTTTCTTTTTCTTTCTTTCTTTCTTTCTTTCTTTCTTTCTTTCTTTCTTTCTTTCTTTCTTTCTTTCTTTCTTTCTTTCTTTCTTTCTTTCTTTCTTTCTTTCTTTCCCTCTCCCTCGCTCTGTCTAGTGGCACAGCCTGGTCTCATAGACTAGACATAACATAGTAAAATTAGTATGATATATTGCGTTTGGTATGGTTACATGAGACAGATGTTTACTTAAGCCAAAAATGAAAGTAGGGCGGTTGGTCTGGGTGGATGGGTAGGAGTGTAACATGAACCCAAAGGTGTATAACATGTATAACCCAAAGGTTGCGAGTCCGAACCTCAACCTCAACCCTAATGCCTAGCCTAACTAACGTTAGCTAGCTGACTAAAGTTAGCCAGCTGACTAAAGTTAGCCAGCTAGCTATAATTTGTAACATATCATACGTTTTGCAAACTTGTAACATATGGTTAGTTTTTGCATATTCGCAACAGTCAGCCCGGGTCAGTCAAGGAAAGCTCATGAATATAAGCTCCCCGCCTACTCGCCGTGTCCTTACATATTTCATTGTATCAGCCACGAGAAATACATTTATTGTCAGAATACTACTCAAGACCTTTAAGAAATTACACATTCACATCAATTAAAGATCTGAAGCTTTCAGAAAGCCTCGGTTTCCCATCAGTAGCTAGCACATGGTGTCCCTAGCTAGCTAGTTACTTTTGTATATACAGTGCCTTCTGAAAGTATTCAGACCCCTTGACCTTTATAGCCTTATTATAACATTTATTATTTTGGAAGATGTTTGGATACCCGGCCAAGCTGAGAAATCGGGGGAGAAGGGCCTTTGTCAAGTAGGTGACCAAGAACTCCATACTTCCTCTGTGGTGATGGGAGAACCTTCCAGAAGGACAATCATCTCTGCAGCACTCCACCAATCAGACGTTTATGGTAGTAGCCAGACGGAAGCAGATCAGCTGTAAAATGCACAGTCTTGTAACTTCGCTTAAAAGTATATTTGTCCATCAGCGCTGTGGGATTAAAAGCTTCGCAGGTCCCTTCTTCACAGTTCCAAAAATAGTTGTTTTTTAAGTGAAAACCCAGACAGTAAGATGGCAGTCCATTATCACTTCTTAAAAAGGTGTTAATGGAAATATCCACCCCAAACCACTGCAAATGATTTAAGTTACAGTGTAATGTTACACTCATTTGTTAGAACAGTTTTCTTTTGCCAACAAATGTTTCAGTTGGTATTATAATAAAGTTGGTAGCAACATGTGAAAATTGTTATTGAAATCTGTTGCAAGCTCAAGTCACTACAAAACTCACAATTCAATTCAGGGCTGACTGCTCTCTCTGTGGGCTGGCTGGCTGGACGGCTAACTAGATAGCTAAGACGACAGTATATACATACAGTGGCTTGCGAAAGTATTCACACCTTTGGCATTTTTCCAAATTTGTTGCCTTACAACCTGGAATTAAAATAGATTGGGGGGGGGGGGGGTTGTATCAATCGATTTACATAACATGCCTACCACTTTGAAGATGCAAGATATTTTTTTATTGTGAAACAAACAATAAATAAGACAAAAAAAGAACCACATTTTCCTCCAGGACCTTGCCTGTGCTTAACTCCACTCCATTTATTTTTTATCCTGAAAAACTCCCCAGTCCTTAAAGATGACAAGCATACGTATAACATGATGCAGCCACCACTATGCTTGACAATATGGAGAGTGGTACTCAGTATGTGTTGTGTTGTATTGGATTTACCCCAAACATAGCACTCTGTACTCAGGACAAAAAGTGAATTGCTTTGCCACATGTTTTGTAGTATTACTTTGGTGCCTTGTTATAAACAGGATGAATATTTTGGAATGGGTTTTTATTCTGTACATGCGTTCTTCTTTTCACTCTGTTAATTAGGTTAGTGTTATGGAATAACTACAATGTCGTTGATCCATCCTCAGTTTTCTCCTATCACAGCAAATAAACTGTAACTGTTTTAAAATCCCCATTGGCCTGATGGTAAAATCCCTGAGATGTTTCCTTCCTCTCCGGCAACTGAGTTAGGAAGTACGCCTGTATCTTTGTAGTGACTGGGTGTATTGATACACCATCCAAATTGTAATTAATAACTTCAGCATGCTCAAAGGGATAATCAATGTCTGCTTTAAAAAATGTTGACCGATCTACTAATAGGTGCCCTACTTTGTGAGAAATTGGGAAAACTCACCGGTCTTTGTAGTTGAACCTGTATTTGAAATCCACTGCTCGACTGAGGGACCTTACAGATAATTGTATGTGTGGGGTACAGAGATGAGATAGAGTGGCTTGAAAAAGTATTCAAACCCCTTGTCATTTTCCCTATTTTGTTGCCTTACAACCTGGAATTAAAATTTATGTTTGGGGGAGTTGTATCATTTGATTTACACAACACTATGAAGATGCAAAATATGTTTTATTGTGAAACAAAGGTGTTAATGGTGTTAACTAAAAACTCGAGTGTGCATAACTATTCACCCCCTCACCCCCCCTCACTCCCTCTCTTCAAGGCAAAACTGCTCTATCTCAGATGGGTTCCGCTGGTGTACAGCAATCTTTAAGTCATACCACAGATTCTCAATTGGATCGAGGTCTGGGCTTTGACTAGGCCATTCCAAGACACTTAAATGTTTCCCCTTCAACCACTTGAATGTTGCTTTAGCAGTATGCATAGGGTCATTGTCCTGCTGGAAGGTGAACCTCCCTGCCAGTCTCAAATCTCTGGAAGACAGAAACAGGTTTCCCTCAAGAATTTCCCTGTATTTAGCGTCATCCATCATTCCTTCAATTCTGACCAGTTTCCCAGACCCTGCCGATGAAAAACATCCCCACAGCATGATGCTGCCACCACCATTCTCGGGGTGATGCGAGGTGTTGGGTTTGCGCCAGACATAGCATTTTCCTTGATGGCGAAAAAGCTACATTTTAGTCTAATTTGACCAGAGTACCTTCTTCCATATATTTGGGAGTATCCCACATGCCTTTTGGTGAACACCAAACATGTTAGCTTATTTTTTTCTTCAATTAATTGCTCTTTCTGGACACTCTTCCCGTTAAGCTCAGCTCTGTGGAGTGCACAGCTTAAAGTGGTCCTATGTACAGATACTCCAATCTCCGCTGTGGAGTTTTGCACCTCCTTCAGGGTTATCTTTGGTCTCTTTGTTGCCTCTCTGATTAATGCCCTCCTTGCCTGGTTTGTGAGTTTTGGTGGGCGGCCATCTCTTGACAGGTTTGTTGTGGTGCCATATTCTTCCCATTTTTAATAATGATTTTAATGGAGCTCCATGGGATGTTCAAAGTTTCTGATATTTTTTATAACCCTAACCTGATCTGTACTTCTCCACAACTTTGTCCCTGACTTGTTTGGAGAGCTTCTTGGTCTTCATAGTGCCACTTGCTTGGTGGTGCCCCTTGCTTAGTGGTGTTGCAGACTCAATGGCCTTTCAGAACAGGTGTATATATACTGAGATCATGTGACAGATCATGTAAAACTTAGATTACACAGGGGTGGACTTTATTTAACTAATTATGTGACTTCTGAAGGTAATTGGTTACACCATATCTTATTTAGGTGCTTCATAGGGAGTGAATACATATGCAAGCAACACTTTTCTGTTTTAATTTCTTTAAATTTCACTTCACCAATTTGGACTTTTTTGTGTATGTCCATTACATGAAATCCATATAAAAATCCATTTAAATTACAGATTGTAATGCAACAAAATAGGAAAAACGCCAAGGGGCGTGAATACTTTTGCAAGGCACTGTATAAGATGAGGAACGAAAAAATATTATTAAAGTGGCTAGTGTTCCATTATTAAAGTGGTCAGTGATCTAAAGTCTAAGTATTGAGCAGCAGCCTCTTAAGGTGCAGGTTTATGTAACCTGGTGGAAGCCGCCTAGTGATAGCTATTAAACAGTCTTCATTTCTTTTTTATTTAACCTTTATTTAACTAGGCAATTCTGATGGCCTTGAGATAGAAGCTGTTTTTCAGTCTCTCGGTCCCAGCTTTGATGCACCTGTACTGACATCACCTTCTGGATGATAGCAGGGTGAACAGGCAGTGTTTTGGGTGGTTATTGTCTTTGATGATCTTTTTGGCCTTCCTGTGACATTGGGTGCTGTAGGTGTCCTGGAGGGCAGGTAGTTTGCCCCCTGTGATGCGTTGAGTGAGAGGTTATTTTCCTGACACAACACTCCCAGTGCCATCTCCTTCTCCCTGTAGGCTGTCTCGTCATTGTTGGTAATCAGGCCTACTACTGTTGTGTCGTCTGCAAACTTAATGATTGAGTTGGCGTGCGTGGGAGTACAGGACAGGGCTGAGCACACACCCTTGTGGGGCCCATGTGTTGAGGATCAGCACATTGGAGGTCTTGTTTCCTTGTTTTTGGTCTCATCGTAGACTTTGACTTTGATCTGAAGACATTCTTGTGATTATTGTGATTTTGGATTTTGTAAATGTTTCTAGGCTTATGTAGCCAAATTGTATCTATGATAGTAAGCTATCCATTTATGTTTGTGTATGCTATTTTAATATATGAGAATTAACCAATGATATCAGGCCATCATTGACACGATATAAACGAGTCACCCCGCAGTGTTTGTTGTTATACCCGGATGAAGACAGCTTGTCTGCATCTGAGCTTCTAGGTAGTGCGGCTCTCCTTTATTTTTCAAGAGGTCTTGTTTCCTACCTTCACTACCTGGGGGTGATCCTTCAGGAATTTCTTAACCCAGTTGCACAGGGCAGGGTTCAGACCCCGGGCCCAAAGCTTAATGATGAGCTTGGAGGTTACTATTGTTTTGAATACTGAGCTATAGTCGATGAACAGCATTCTTACATAGGTATTCCTCTTGTCTATACAGGATAGAGCAGTGCGATGGCGATTGCATTGTCTGTGGAGCTATTGGGGCGGTAAGCAAATTGAAGTGGGTCTACGGTGCCAGGTAAGGTAGAGGTGCTATGATCCTTAACTAGCATCTCAAACCACTTCATGATGACAGAAGTTAGTGCTACGGGGCGGAGCGATAGTCATTTAGTTCAGTTACCTTTGCTTTCTTGAGTACAGGAACAATGGTGGACATCTTGAAGCATTGAGGGGACAGAAAACTGGAATAGAGAGAGATTGAATATGTCCGTCAAAACTCCAGCCAGCTGGTCTGCACAGGCTCTGAGGACGCGGCTGGGAATGCCGCCTGGGCCAGCAGCCTTGCGAGGGTTAACACGCTTAAATGTCTTACTCACGTCGGCCAAGGAGAAGGAGAGCCCACAGTCCTTGGTAGCGGGCCGCGCCGGTAGCACTGTGTTATCCTCAAAGCAGGTGAAGAAGGTGTTTAGCTTGTCTGGAAACAAGACGTTGGTGTCCGCGACGTGGCTGATTTTCCCTTTGTGGTCCGTGATTGTCTGTGGACCCTGCCACATACGTCTCGTGTCTGAGCCGTTGAATTGTGACTCCACTTTATCTCTGTACTGATGTTTTGCCTGTTTGATTGCCTAACGGAGGGAACTAATACACTGTTTGTATTCAGCAATATTCCCAGTTACCGTGCCATGGTTAAATGCGGTGGTTATTGCTTTCAGTTTTTACTGAATGCTACCATCTATCCATGGTTTCTGGTTATTGTAGGTTTTAATAGTCACAGTGGGTACAACATCTCCTACACACTTCCCGATGAACTCATTCACCGTATCCGTGTATTCAGCGATGTTATTCTCAGAGGCTACTTGGAACATATCCCAGTCCGCGTGATAAAATAATCTTGAAGCGTGGATTCCGATTGGTATGACCAGCGTTGAATAGTCTTTAGCATGGGAACTTCCTGTTTGAGTTCCTGCCTATAGGAAGGGAGGAGCAGTCAATGTGTTGGTAGATCTTCAGTAGCGTTTTCCTCAAATTTGCTTTGTTAAATTACCCAGCTACAATAAATGTGGCTTCAGCATATGTGGTTTCTAGTTTGCATAAAGTCCAGTGTAGTTCTTTGAGGGCCGTCGTGGTATTGGCTTGAGGGGGAATATACATGGCTGTGACTATAACTGAAGAGAATTCTCTTGGGAGAGTTCAGTTGTCCTGGGGGGTGCGAACAAACAATCCAATTCGGGAAAGTCGTATTCCTGGTTGTAATGCTGGTGACTTAGCCGCTGCTCTGATATTCAAAAGTTTCCGGCTGTATGTAATTACATTTCCTGGGCTAGTAAAGTAAGAAACTACACACAAAAAAATAAAATACTGACAAGTTGCTTAGGAACTAGAAGCAGAGCTGCCCTGTCTGTCAGCGCCATCTTGATTGTCATAACTAGACAACCATTTTCAGGTCTTGCCATAGATTTTCAAGTAGATTTAAGTCAAAAAAGTAACTCAGCCACTCAGGAACATTCACTATCACCTTAGTACGTAACTGCAGTGTATATTTGGCTTTGTGTCTTAGGTTATTGTCCTGCTGAAAGGTGAACTTTCCTCTCAGATTTTGCTTGTCCTTTGTTCCTTTCCGTTTCTGTTCCATCCTGAAAACTCCCTAGTCCTGTGACGTGGTGAGGTTGGACCCTGGTGCAGAGAAGAGACCAGACGAGGAAACAGTGGTTAGGGATAAACATAAGTACTTCACTGAGTATAAATACTTCAAAAAGTAGTCTCAGGATCACAGTACACTAGAAAAACAACAACCACTAAGGAAATGAACACACTCGTTAACCTCTGTAGTGTAGGGGGCAGCATTCGGGATTTTGAACAGCATGCCCAAATTTAACGGCCTGCTATTAGGGCCCAGGAGATATGATATGCATATTTGGATAAAAAACACTCTAAAGTTGCCAAAACTGTTAAAATAGTGTCTGTGAGTATAACATAACTGATTTATCAGGCGAAAACCTGAGAAAAATCCATTCAGGAAGTAGTTTTTTTGGGGGGGTTTGTAGTTTTCTATTCAATGCCATTACAGTATCCATTGACTTAGGACTCAATTTGCAGTTTCTATGCCTTCCACTAGATGTCAACAGTCGTTAGAAATAGTTTCAGGCTTGTATTCTTATAAATGAGGAAGTAAGACCAGTCTGAACGAGAGGACCCTAACGTGACGCAAAGTTTTTTCAGGCGCATTTGCATTTCTTGTTTACCTTTTATATTGACTACGTTATTGTCCGGTTGAAATATTATAGATCATTTAGGCTAAAAAACAACCTGAGGGTTGAATATAAACATCGTTTGACATGTTTCTATGAACTTTACGGCTACAATTTAGATTTTTTTTGTCTGATTGTTTTGACTGAGTTTGAGCCTGTGGATAACTGAAGAAAACGGCGCTAACAAAACAGTTTTTTTTATATAAAGAGACTTCATTGAACAAAAGAAACATTTATTGAGTAAATGAATGTCTTCTGATTAACACCATATGAAGATCATCAAAGATAAGGGATTAATTTTATCTCTATTTCTGAGTTTTGTAACGCTTCTGCTTGGCTGGTTACTGTTTGTAATAATTTGTCAACTGGGCTATGTTCTGGGCTAGGTATGCTTTTGCCGAAAAGCATTTTATAAATATGACACTGTGGTTGGTTTAACAAGAAGTTAATCTTTAAACCAATGTAAAATATGTTTTGTTTTCTGAATTTTTATAATGAGCATTTCTGTAATTGAATTTGGAACCTCACTGGATGTTGGCCAGATGGGACGCTAGTGTCCCACGTACCCTAGAGAGTTTAAGCAGTTCAAGCTTCTGCAAAGGACCACAGAAAACACACCTCCTTAACAAGGACACAATCATGAAATAATAAGACACATATGTCCAATTAAAGTAACTAGGGTGGTCTCAGCCGCCCTCTGCCTCCCTCTAGGAGCGGCTTCGCCCCGGAGCCAAGAAGACCACCACGTAGTTGTTTGAAGTCTCTAACAAGACCCGAACCAGGATGTCCTGGGCAGGCACCCACGCCCGCTCCTCGGGACCATAGCCATCCCAGTCCACCAGGTACTGCAGGGTCCCTCGAACCCGACGAGCCCATGTAGGCTGGGCGGCCATCCACAAGTTGAGGGGGCGGAGGAGCAGGTGTGGGGAGATTGAATGGACTGGTCCATACCAGCTTGAGGCGGGAGACATGAATGGATGGACTGACCCTCAGGGACCTTGGAAGTTGGAGGCGATAGGTAACCGGGTTGATGCGACTCAGGTGGTTCTTCCTTTAAAAGTTGCGTCATACTGCAGCACAGCTTGTGGGGTGCCGCAGAATTCTATGGCACGTTATTTAAGTATCAGCCATTGCTGCCATTAATGCTAGTTAGTGCTAGTTTCACCACCAGAGGGCATTTTTAAGAAGCATTTGACTGTCTTTAAAATTGTCTGTACTAGAGAACACCTATTTTTGTAAGAATATAGTACATGGGATTGATTTTAAGAATGTTGCTTAATTAGTTTGATTAATATCATGGTGTTTCTTTTCCAGGAAAACGGTACATCATTACATCTGACAGACAGAGTCTGATTCAGTAACAATTAACAATGATTAGATGGAGGCAGATGTTATAGGAAGAGCCATGGGAGTATAGGTAAGGGAAAGGTGGGAAGTATCTGGGTAACTACAGTACCTTTAATTTAGTGAGAATTTTTTTGAGATTTAGAAACAGAGAAAAAGTTTTGTTATCATGGTGGGTTGGGGGGGATGTAACGGCCATTGGTGGAAGAAGGTGAGGACCAAGGTGCAGCGTGGTATGTGTTCATATTATTCATTCGAAACTGAACACTAAATTCAAAATAACAAAAGGAATAACCAAAACAGTTCTGACAGGTGATACAAACACTCAACACAAAACAACTACCTACAAAAACCCAGTGGGATAAAGCTACCTAAGTATGGTTCTCAATCAGAGACAACAATAGACAGTTGCCTCTGATTGAGTACCACACCCGGCCAAACAACAAAGAAATCCATAACATAGACAATGAACATAGAATTCCCCCCTAGTCACAGGGGAGCAGTGACTGGATTTCAAAAATTGGCGCTGTACAACGTGACCGGTCGGGAGTCAGCTACTAAGTGACTGCGAGTGAAGGGAAAAATAATCCTAACATTTCCAGACTGTAAATGTAGACTAACCAATGCCCAAACAGAGATTCTGTGAAAATAAAAATCTCATTGATTTTATCAAGACCAGTCCCCATGCTTGTCTCAGTGTGAAATGGTGATGAAATAGTTGACCACACATGGGTGGGCCATTGCTTCAAATCCTATTATAACAATTAAATGACTTTGGGTGTTCCAGTAAGCGACCATGTGTTGCCTTCACTAGTTCACTTTATTCTTAAAAGAACTCCAACACAGAGAAGAGAAAGGAGCCTTAAATAATTAAACAATAAAGCGATTGAATTCACAAATGCATTTGATTGTTTTTAATATTGACCCTCAAGCAAAACACAGCATCTACCGTGGTATTCCATTTCAAGCGAGACCATTTATAGCCATCGACTCACTGATGGTTGAAGATTATCGATCAGCAAAGGTAATCTGGAATCTGCTGGCATCACCGCACAACATCAACATCACTCTAATCACAGTCAGAAGAGAGTTGAAGAAACTGCAGTGGACTTATGGATCTGTAAGACATTATATATATACACTACCGTTCAAAAGTCTGGGGTCACTTAGAAATGTCCTTGTTTTTTAAAGAAAAGCACATTTGTTGTCCATTAAAATTACATCAAATTGATCAGAAAAACGGCGTAGACATTGTTAATGTTGTAAATGACTATTGTAGCTGGAAACAGCAGATCTTTTATGGAATATCTACATAGGCCTACAGAGACTCATTATCAGCAACCATCACTCATGTGTTTCAATGTCACGTTGTCTTAGCTAATGCAAATTTATCATTTTAAAAGGCTAAATGATGATTATAAAACCCTTTTGCAATTATACTAGGACAGCTGAAATCTGTTGTTCTGCTGCACATGTGAGAAATACGTCTGCAAAGTCCATGCACACACACGTGCATACTGTCCTACATGTGCTAATTAGAGTTGATCGATTTATGTTCTTCACGTTTTTGTTTTGTATCCATTATCTTACTTTATTCTTATTCAATTGTTGATGTTTATACACCTTGTGGGTGGCGGAAAAGTTTTTAATAAATGGGAGAAGACAATAATTTTGTATTTGAATTCCTCATTGTACAGTATATAAGATTATATCACTATGTTGCCAAAAAGTTCAAGTGCTATCTTTCTCTAAAAAATGTATGTTTACACCTATGCAGTACCTATAGCAATAATAATAATAATATTTTTAAATAATAATCATAATGAACCTCTACTTTAGTAAAGAAAACAATTGTATTGTAATAAAAACGAGTGGTGTCCACTGATTAAATGCAGTCTTTCTGCATTGTGAAGAGGGAAAACCCAGATATTCACAAAGTTTGTGATGAATGACAATTTGCTTCTTCATGCAAAATATATTTGGGTTTTAAAATTCAATTAAGCTGCTTTATTTGAGGTGTTTAGTGAAGGCGGGTCATTTTTGACCCTTTGAACAAGGGGAGTATATAGAATGTTAAGACTACACAAGGGTTAATCAGCACAACAGTTTTCAGCTTGTCCTAGCATATTTGCAAAAGGGTTTTCTAATGATCAATTATCCTTTTAAAATGATAAACTTGGATTAGCTAACACAATATGACATTGGAACACATTAGTAATGGGCCTCTGTACGCCATTGTAGATATTCCATAAAATATCTGCCAATTCAATGGACAAAAAATGTGCTTTTCTTTCAAAAAACAAGGACATTTCTAAGTGACCCCAAACTTTTGAACGGTAGTATAGAGTAAGATAGATGTTTTTGTGGTAAAAAAGTTGTATTCCTATTACCTTCCAGTGTAGTGAGAGCGGCTTTATCGCAATGCTATGTCATACCGACAGAATGTCCGCCTGCTTGAAAGGCAATATCTCAGATGCACATGAAACCATTACATTTCCCCGGGAATCGATAAAGCATCACCCAGAGATGCCCAAAAACAATAAAGCATTCAATATGGGTGAATCTTTCCTTTAACTGCAGCGTACATGGGACCCATGCTATGACCTATGCAATGCCCTCTTGTAAAAATAAAACCGCAAATGCATCCTTCCATCACTCCCCCAACATCCCACTACTGTCAACAGCAGTAACATCACACACATTCACCCACTACAATACAACACCACAACACAAGAGGTTCAAACAAGGAAACAAACACACTTTATGTCCACTGGAGGCCAAATGTTAATCGTTCTGTTGCCGTGACTAAAACAGGGCCTGGTTTCACACAGTCACAGTGTTAAGCTGCTGTTATTACCAGCCCTCTATTAGAATGTACTAAGATTCTGGCACAGGGCACAAAGGACTGGCACCAACCCACCGCTTAATGAGTTGGGCCCTATCGCTGGCCTCAGCCAAACCATAATCTCCTCTTACCATAACTGAATAAAAACAGCACAAATGTTCTTATCAGAAGGGAACAGCAGACGATTCCCCAAAACACCCACTGATCTGCCACACACACACACACACACACACACACACACACACACACCCACGTAAACATGCGTGCACGCATGCACAGGCAGACATACACACAAAACACAAGCAACCACAGGACTGCTCTTAATTGATGTTCCCTGACCAGCAGCTGCAGATCACTCATTTTGGTGCTATGTCAGCCTTACTTCATTTATTGGAATATTAGTTTGCTTGTTTGTCTTATTTAGGTTTGATTTGATTTCCCGATACAGGGCGTTGGAGGGGGCTTAAGCAGCAGAAATGGCCTGTGAGACGGCAGTTGCGTGGCGGTAGACTGGTGGTTTCCTGAGACTGACTGAAACTAGACAGTGTTGTGAACTGTGAAGGCTGGTGGGAGTCTCACCAATAACTGTATAATTGGGGAAGATCAAAGACATATAACTATAGTCTCACACACATGACTTTTAGGGACACACCGATTTCAGTCAAACACTCAGACAATAGTGTGAAAACACACACATGAATGCACACGCACAAACACGCATGCATGCACGTGCGCACACACACTCTTTTACTCTTTCTCGCTCCCTCTCTTGCTTCCCAACTTTTCATTTACTTCCCATTTACATCAAAACCTCATTCTCAAAAACAATCCAGTGAAAGTAATTTGTTAATCAGCTTTCTCTCTCAAGCGTTTTTTTTTCTCTACTTGGCAATTCCATTTTTTGAGTTTGGCCCCTGGAGCAATTATTAGTCTCATGTTAAAAGCTACTTCTCTTTCTTGACATTCAGAGAATATTGCTTATTTGGGGTTGGAGGAGGCACACCCGTCCTTTAGATGGAATAATTGGCTTATCCTCCTGGAATGAATATGATATGAGAGAACAGTTAGTTCTGTAATTGACTGAACATAGTGAGGACACCCACCCCCCTATCACACACACGCAAACACACAAAAAAACACGCCCCTTGACAACACACATACACACCCCTTGACATATATATTTGTGACAAAGTGTTGCTGAGCTCTTTCACGCCCTACACAGAAGACTATGTTAATAAATGGCCAGCAGGGGTTGTGGGCTGTAGAGGTGGGGGTGGCAGAGGAAGGGGAGGGAATGTAGACAAGGCAGATGTTTTTCCCCCACCACATTTCATTAGCAGAATTATGTGGTTTAGAGTCATGCAATCTGGTCATATGTTCATGCATTATGATACATTCTCTTCCCTCTTGCTGTGTGTTATTATAACATAACTAGATGGTAGTTTTACATTAAGTAAAGTTGCGGGGCTTTATTTAGCTCTTTAAAAGTTTGAAGTAGTGGAGAGAGAGAGAAGTGTAAATACGGTGTGTTCGGAAAGTATTCCGACCCCTTGACTTTTTCCACATTTTGTTACATTACAGCCTTATTCTAAAATGGATTAAATAGTTTTTCCATAATCATCAATTTACACACAATACCCCATAATGACAAAGCGAAACATGTTTTTTAGAAATCTTTACGAATTAAAAAATACTAACAACTGAAGTTTCAGATTTATATAAGTATTCAGACCATTTACTCAGTACTTTGTTTGAAGTACCTTTGGCAGCAAATACAGCCTTGAGTCTTCTTGGGTATGATGCTACAAGCTTGGCATACGTGTATTTAGGGAGTTTCCCATTCTCCACTACAGGTCCTCTGAAGATCTGTCAGGTTGGATGGGGAGCATTGCTGTACAGCTATTTTCAGGTCTCTCTAGAGGTGTTCGATCGGGTTCAAGTCTGGGCTCTGTCTGGCCCACTCAAGGACATTCAGAGACTTGTCCTAATGCCACTCCTGCATTGTCTTGGCTGTGTGCTTAGGGTCATTGTCCTGTTGGAAGGAGAACCTTCGCCCCAGTGTGGAGCAGGTTTTCATCAAGGATCTCTCTTACTCCCTTCGTCTTTCCCTCGATCATGACTGTCATGATCTACTTGTTGAAACATCTCAAGGATGACCAATGGGAACAGGATGCACGTGAGCTCAATTTCGAGTTTCAAGGGTCTGAATACTCATGCAAATAAGTTATTTAGATTTTGTTTTGTAATACGTTTTCTACATTTTCTAAACATCTGTTTTTGCTTTGTCATTATGCGGTATTGTGTGTAGATTGATGAAGAATTGTTGTTATTTAATCCATTTTAGAATAAGGCTGTAATGTTACAAAATGTGGAAATATTCAGGGTCTGAATTCCACAATAAGATCAATTACGTGTGTGGTCTGCCTGTGCTCTTATCTGTTGTCAATGATAATACTACAATTATTGTGAATATTCTGATTAGTATAATAGTTTGAGGGAAGGGACACTAAATGTTGACAGCCACCGAAAGATGTTCAGATTTAAGGGTTGGCTGTGTGTGTGTTCGTGTATGTGCGTGTAGGCTACTGTATGCGTTGTTATTAGGGAAGTTATGTTGTTTGTTGATTATTGGGGTAAATTACTGTTCATTACTACAGTGTGAAGTGTGAGGTGATATGTTGTGATTACTCACTGAGGATATAGGCCTAGAGCAGAATTGCATGGGTAGATAAGGTCCTTGACAGTCGTTGACTACTCCAAGAAACAGTCTGGAATGGATAACAGCTAAGGAGAAAAAGAGAGGTTTTGTATATAAATGCGTCTATTTCCACAGATTAGAAAACATTTTTATTAGCAAAGAGTCATCACATCATATAAATGATGTGTGTTCTGCTTGTGTTCTGATCTGTTGTCAATGTTCACAAACACATGCAGAAAGACTGTGATGATGACATTGCTCAAGATAATCTAACTAATCTAAATATGTATTAAAAAGTTGAAAGAATGATAGCCACGTCTGTTCAATCTACAATTCAAATCAATTTAGCTAGCTAGGTGCAGACAGCATGAACAAGCAAGCTAGCTAACGTTACTCAAATTTCATTAGCTAGTTAGCTAACTAAACCCACAAGTCAAGCTAGCTAGCTAGCTATCATTACATTGATGATGTCACAAGTTGACCTTTAGAATGCAGAGGAAATCCCACGAAAGTGGATGGAGGACAAAAATAAGTAAATAAAATTGTATTTGTTTAAAAATTATAAAATATTTCAAAAAGTTTTATACCAGAAACTCTACGGAAGCGCTGAAGCCCAAGCAAATTAGACTCTTGGACTTATTTTGTTCGAACGACTTAGAAACTCGTTTGAACAACTTAGTATTTTGTTTGAACGACTCTGTAAAGAAAATAAGGTAACACTTTGCATTAAGTGTACATTTATTAATATGTATCTAAATAGAAATACATGTATTTATATCATAGTAGTTACATGTAATTACTATATAAATACTATGTAATTACACTGCTTTAAGGGTTTAGCAATGTAGGTTATTACACAATTGGAATAAGGGTACAATTACAATTCAGCTTGTCTGAGGTTATTCCACATGTGTAATTACTCATGATTTATCTATATGTAATTTCAAGATGTATTGTTCCAAATGTAACTAACATGTTCTCTAATTCCACTTTTGCAGTCTCCTGTGTAGCACCATTATATCATGTAACCTTGTCACATGTAACTACATAAGATCACTACCACTAAAATAGGCTAGTCTAGGACTTTGTCAGCTCTTGTAACAATGCAAACCATATCATTGACTACAGCTTCAGTTATCTTATTTCCATATTATTTGGCGTAAAGGAAGTACTGAATAAAATGTAAGAGCAATGTATTTACAATGGATATGCATTTAACTATAATCTACCTACACAGGAGCAAGCAACGTAATGTTATAACCTTTAATTACTATGTACCTATGTAAGGGTTTATTTCTCTGGCTTCAAAGGTGTAATGTAAGTGAAATGTTGTTCAAAATAATTATAATGTACAATGTTCATGTACTCATAAGCAAGCAGCTTCAAGTAAAGGGAAACACAGTAGCAAAATGGGAAAATACACTTCAATGTAGAAAAATACACTTCCACTTTATGTGGAGTGACCCAAAAAACACTTAGCAACAAAACATGCTTATAACCCTGTCAAAATAATGTGTTTCATTCATTTGCTGTAGGATCATAGTTCCAAAGACATCGTATTGGTTGATATAAATGACAGGTTTAGATTCTGTTGTTTTTGGCAAAATAGAGCTTGCAGGGGTTGGGTTTATTTAAACGGCCGGTATTGACCGCTATTTAAATTGACTCAGCAAAGTAGCCGGCAAGTGTTTGGCAAGTTTTCATAAATGCAACCACACTTTATATAAAAATCTAAACATATTTTGAATTCAATGTCCTTTTTTAGGCTCTGTGCAACAAACAACTCATCTGTAAGTATCCTACTCACATTAAATGAAAATGGAAAGGTTTCAGTTATAACTCGGATAGTTCATCACAGTTGGCTCTTTTTGAACCTGTCTGTCAGGGATTTCCTCCTCTTCTTCCGAAGAGGAGAGGCGAAAAGGATCAGAGGACCAATATGCGGCGTGGGAAGTGTCCATGGTTCTTTTAATACGTAAATGTACACATGAACACTACAAAACAATAAACATGGAAAAACTAAACAGTCCTATCTGGTGCAAACACAGAGACAGGAACAATCACCCACAAACACACAGTGAAACCCAGGCTACCTAAGTATGATTCTCAATCAGAGACAACTAATGACACCTGCCTCTGATTGAGAACCATACTAGGCCGAAACATAGAAATACCCAAAACCTAGAATAACAAACATAGACTGCCCACCCAACTCACGCCCTGACCATACTAAATAATGACAAAACAAAGGAAATAAAGGTCAGAACGTGACACTGTCTTTAATTTCTTGCCAATCTCTTTCAATGTGTTTGTTGTGTGTGACATCCTGTGTGGGGATCCACAAAGTTCTTTGTGTGGTTGACTTGTCTGGTGATTCTAACCCAGCCTATTCAGAGACCTGAAATATGCTCACCAGCAGTCATTCAGAGTATAGGAACCGCTTCGTCTGATGATAGGAATTAAGGTTTCCTGTGAACGGTTTTCCACCATTTTAAGAACTGGGTGTCGTCTGTTGTGTTTGTCCTCCATCATCCCAAACGCCCAACCCTGTCTTCTCCATGTTGGCCCCATCCTTCCAGGATTGTACTGAAATATAGAAACAAATCCATATCGTTATTTTGTGACAGAGACTTGGCCAGTGGTTAGTCACACCTTGAAATGGCAGGGGATCAGTAAATCCATGGGAACTAGCGTAATGTCACATATGACAAGCTAAGGTCTGATGGGTGAAGTTGTATAATGTTGAAACCTGATCCTAGGAAACCACTGATGATGCGTATTTATCAAATAATTCAGTATATGAAATGGGTAAACCCTTTATTTTTTTTATCCATATCAGTACTTTTTAAGAAAAAGAAGAGGAGTACTTTAAAAAGGCAACTGATTACCATAAGTGAAATATATCAACAAATGACCTATCAGTTCCCAAGCCCAGATAATGAATGTTACTCTCAAAATGGATAATGCTATACCCAGTGGTGGAAAAAATACTCAATTGTCATACTTGAGTAAAAGCAAAGATTCCTTAATAGAAAATGACTCAAGTAAAAGTGAAATTCACCCAGTAAAATATTACTTGAGTAAAAGTCTAAATGTATTTGTTTAAAACTATACTTAAGTATCAAAAGTAAATGGAACAAAAAATGTATATATATGTTTTACCTTTATTTAACTAGGCAAGTCAGTTAATTAAGAACAAATTCTTATTTACAATGACGGTCTACCAAAAGGCAAAAGGCCACCTGCGGGGACTGGGGCTGGGATAAAAATATATATATGACAAACACACATCACGATAAGAGAGACAACACAACACTACATAAAGAGAGACCTAAGACAACAACATAGCATGGCAGAAACACATGACAAAACAGCATAGTAGCAACACAACATGACAACAACATGGTACCAACACAACATATCAGCAGCACAACATGGTAGCAGCACAAAACAGGCTACAAATATTATTGGGCAAAGACAACAGCACAAAGGTCAAAGAAGGTAGAGACAACAACACATCCCGCAAAGCAGCCACAACTGTCAGTAAGAGTGTCCATGATTGACTCTTTGAATGAAGAGATTGAGATCAAACTGTCCAGTTTGAGTGTTTGTTGCAGCTTGTTCCAGTCCCGAGCTGCAGCGAACTGAAAAGCCGAGCGACCCAGGGATGTGTGTGCTTTGGGGACCTTTAACAGAACGTGACTGTCAGAATGGGTGTTATACATGGAGGATGAGCTAAAAACGTACTTAAGTATCAAGTAAAAGTATAAACCATTTCAAATTCCTTATATTAAGTCAACCAGATGGCACAATTGTTTTATTATTTTTATTGATGGATAGCCAGGGGCACAATTCAATCATTTACAAACAAAGCATATGTGTTTAGTGAGTCCGCCAGATCAGAGGCAGTAGGGATGACCAGGGATGTTCTCTTGATAGGTGTGTGAATTGGACCATTTTCCTGTCAAAACGAGTACTTTTGGGTGTCAGGGACAATGTATGGTGTAAAAAGTACATTATTTTCTTTAGGAATGTAGTGAAGTAAAAGTACAAATTGGAAAAAATATAAATAGTAAAGTACAGATACCCCAAAAAACAAATTAAGTACCTCTTTAAAGTATTTTTATTTAAGTACTTGACACCACTGGCTATTCATTTGGTTGTGCGAGAACTTGGATTCATTCATCACCACCAACCTCTTGACCCAGTTTGGAAACCCTTCCTCCTCTTGAAACCTCCTCAGGGCTTTGTTGAGAAGTGAGACAAATGTTAGTTTTATGAGAAGACTTGAGTGTCCCAGGAAGTATGACCATCAACTTCAATAGGAGTGGCACCGAAATCAAATCTCACTTAGGGTCCCAAATCGTCCTGAGCGGACTCTGCTCCAGTCTCATGTGGAAATACACTTTAATGGAAGTTGTCACAAAATAACTGAGTTTGAGTTTGTCTGTTGCTGCTATCTGCACTGTAAACATTTTCAGATTTGAAAAAGCGCAGCCTATATTCAGTCAGCAAAATAGGCTTATTAAAATTCCAACAAATTTAGTAATCAAAGTAAGAACTGACAGATTGATTATCAAAATAGTTGCAGGTCTAAAAACAGTACTCAAAACACATTTGTAACAGCTTTTATTACATTTTTCTGAAACAGTGGTGCAAGACTCCACAGTCACGCCATGATGCCCTTCCATAATGAAACATAACCTAAATCCCTGTGGGAAACAGTGGTCAGGATGGGTTGCAAAGCAAACTAAATGTTGAAGAGCCCCTTTAAGCTATCTAGTAAATAATGTATTAAATATCCCAAAAGCTTGATTATTAAATGCACCCCTTTAAATACAGTTAAAAATGCTAAAAAGCTAAAAAGAGCTAAAAATGTCCTCCGAGTGAATGGGTAAACAAAGCTGGTGGCTTTTTCAGTGTCAAAATTACCCAGAATTCTGTGTTTATCAACAACTGTAACAATCACAATGCACCTCTCACCATTCTCAGGCTTTTCATCATTCTTGTCAAGGTCCTTAACCTCTGTGCAATGCCATCCTCAATCATATTAAAGTGTAGCCCCTGTGCAAGTCTGCAATATTGTAACAAAGAAGTTAACAAATGAGATCAATAGAATATGACAATAGAAACCCCAATATTTTTTTCTGAAATTAAATTAAACCCACGATAGGCCCCAGACTCAACCCACTGAGACCCAGATTTTGGTAACAAAACATTAACTTGCCCTTAAACCACATTCTCTTCAGCCTGGAAAGACATGCTCGCCATACCTTGCTCCAACTTTGTAATAACCTATGCCATGTAACTACTTAGCAGAGAGCCCCACACTCATTTTTGAAAGATCATGGACTTTCTGTGGGGGACAGCTATTAACAAAGGAAGTCAATTGTATGTATTTTTCTTTTACCTTGGCAGATCTACCACCAGTCCAACTATTTAATCATCATATAAGCATGCCATCCTAGTATAAAAACAACAAAAAAGTGATTTTTGGGAAGCCCTTTTGGGTGATGCAGCCCCTGATTGTGAACAACTTTCTAAAAATGTCATCATCCCAAACTTTCTAAGTATGTCAAATTCATTAACCTACCGATGAAGAACTGTAAGCGGAACCCGAGAATGGCTAAACATTGAAAACCTTCCGAATGGTGCAGAAGGGAGTCTGAGGATGCCTCCTCTTGTTTTGACAAATCCTAGAAGGAAACATGCAGATTTAGAGACCGACACTAAGTGATAATTGGAATGCAACATAGGCTAAGTAATACTATTACATTCAGTTCCATTCTACTATGATTATTAATGAACTTTTTCAGTAGCAGTAGGAATACATCCACATTGTTGGAAATAGAACAAAAGCTTTCCAGACAGACATTAAATATTTTGAGGCTGCAGGCCAAAGGTTGACCAGAAGGGTATGCGTCTCCTAAGCCCTTCACTTGCTCTACATGGGCTTGCAGTCCAGAGTGTCCAGAGTCTGAATGCAGCCTGGACACAGAGGAGAGAACAGCACATAAACAATTATGAAGGACATTGGCCAATGGAAAGCTTCGATTATTCTCTTCAATGCATGTTAATAGCAGTCTCATGGTTTGGGGGTAGAAGTTGTTAAGAAGCCTTGTGGTAACCTTCTTTTTTCTTTTTCTGTTGTTTTTTTGCCGACAATATATCACTTAGCACATGATCCATGTTCAATTAAAAATCCCTTGGTCAGGTGTAAACAGTATTGGATTTGGGCGTGCACTTTCAGAGTTAAAATGTATATCCAGCTGGACATTGTAGAAAGTGTTGTGAAATACCCACGTGCAGGAAATTGTAGTAACGTTATTCAGCAAAAAAAAAGATGTTCACTTGTTCACGTTGTTGAACGACATCGAGAACAGAAGTGCAGTGAAAGCCAACGTTGACCAAGGACAACCAAGGTAAATAAATAGTAAGATATTAAAGTAGTTCATATTTCGAATTGAATTTGTTTTGATAATCAGTGGATTTCTTGTGACAACTCAGTGCAAATGAGGCGCCATGTGGGACCATCTTCTTCTTGGTCCCAACCTTTCTTTAGCAACATAGCTAGCAAACGTTAGCTAAGGACTAAGTTAAGTGACACAGCTGGAATTTAGCTGGTTTACACAAGCAGTAGCTAGCTAGTTGTATTTTGCGAGTTATTATTTTCAATTGATTTATTATCTAGCTAACAATGTAACATTGGTGTCCTTGCCGTGTCTGAATCCTGGCTCAGGAAGGCCACCAAAAATTCAGAGATTTCCATACCCAACTATAACATCTTCCGTCAAGATAGAACTACCAAAGGGGGCGGAGTTGCAGTCTACTGCAGAGATAGCCTGCAAAGTAATGTCATACTTTCCAGGTCCATACCCAAACAGTTCGAACTACTAATTTTGAAAATTACCCTCTCCAGAAATAAGTCTCTCACTGTTGCCGCCTGCTACCGGCCACCCTCAGCTCCCAGCTGTGCCCTGGACACCATTTGTGAATTGATCGCCCCCCATCTAGCTTCAGAGTTTGTTCTGTTAGGTGACCTAAACTGGGATATGCTTAACACCCCGGCAGTCCTACAATGTAAGCTAGATGCCCTCAATCTCACTCAAATCATTAAGGAACCCACCAGGTACAACCCTAACTCTGTAAACAAGGGCACCCTCATAGACGTCATCCTGACCAACTGGCCCTCCAAATACACCTCCGCTGTCTTCAACCAGGATCTCAGCGATCACTGCCTCATTGCCTGTATCCGCCACGGAGCCGCAGTCAAACGACCACCCCTCATCACTGTCAAACGCTCCCTAAAACACTTCTGTGAGCAGGCCTTTCTAATCGACCTGGCCCGGGTATCCTGGAAGGACATTGACCTCATCCCGTCAGTTGAGGATGCCTGGTCATTCTTTAAAAGCAACTTCCTCTCCATTTTAGATAAGCATGCTCCGTTCAAAAAATGCAGAACCAAGAACAGATACAGCCCTTGGTTCACTCCAGACCTGACTGCCCTCGACCAGCACAAAAACATCCTGTGGCGGACTGCAATAGCATCGAACAGCCCCGTGATATGCAACTGTTCAGGAAGTCAGGAACCAATACACGCAGTCAGTCAGGAAAGCTAAGGCCAGCTTCTTCAGGCAGAAGTTTGCATCCTGTAGCTCCAACTCCAAAAAGTTCTGGGACACTGTGAAGTCCATGGAGAATAAGAGCACCTCCTCCCAGCTGCCCACTGCACTGAGGCTAGGTAACACGGTCTCCACCGATAAATCCACGATTATCGAAAGCTTCAATAAGCACTTCTCAACGGCTGGCCATGCCTTCCGCCTGGCTACTCCAACCTCGGCCAACAGCTCCGCCCCCCCGCAGCTCCTCGCCCAAGCCTCTCCAGGTTCTCCTTTACCCAAATCCAGATAGCAGATGTTCTGAAAGAGCTGCAAAACCTAGACCCGGACAAATCAGCTGGGCTTGACAATCTGGACCCTCTATTTCTGAAACTATCTGCCGCCATTGTCGCAACCCCTATTACCAGCCTGTTCAACCTCTCTTTCATATCGTCTGAGATCCCCAAGGATTGGAAAGCTGCCGCAGTCATCCCCCTCTTCAAAGGGGGAGACACCCTGGACCCAAACTGCTATAGACCTATATCCATCCTGCCCTGCCTATCTAAGGTCTTCGAAAGCCAAGTCAACAAACAGGTCACTGACCATCTCGAATCCCACCGTACCTTCTCCGCTGTGCAATCTGGTTTCCGAGCCGGTCACGGGTGCACCTCAGCCACGCTCAAGGTACTAAACGATATCATTACCGCCATCGATAAAAGACAGTACTGTGCAGCCGTCTTCATCGACCTCGCCAAGGCTTTCGACTCTGTCAATCACCATATTCTTATCGGCAGACTCAATAGCCTCGGTTTCTCGGATGACTGCCTTGCCTGGTTCACCAATTACTTTGCAGACAGAGTTCAGTGTGTCAAATCGGAGGGCATGCTGTCCGGTCCTCTGGCAGTCTCTATGGGGGTGCCACAGGGTTCAATTCTCGGGCCGACTCTTTTCTCTGTATATATCAATGATGTTGCTCTTGCTGCGGGCGATTCCCTGATCCACCTCTACGCAGACGACACCATTCTATATACTTTCGGCCCGTCATTGGACACTGTGCTATCTAACCTCCAAACGAGCTTCAATGCCATACAGCACTCCTTCCGTGGCCTCCAGCTGCTCTTAAACGCGAGTAAAACCAAATGCATGCTTTTCAACCGATCGCTGCCTGCACCCGCATGCCCGACTAGCATCACCACCCTGGATGGTTCCGACCTTGAATATGTGGACATCTATAAGTACCTAGGCGTCTGGCTAGACTGCAAACTCTCCTTCCAGACTCACATCAAACATCTCCAATCGAAAATCAAATCAAGAGTCGGCTTTCTATTCCGCAACAAAGCCTCCTTCACTCACGCCGCCAAGCTTACCCTAGTAAAACTGACTATCCTACCGATCCTCGATTTCGGCGATGTCATCTACAAAATGGCTTCCAACACTCTACTCAGCAAACTGGATGCAGTCTATCATAGTGCCATCCGTTTTGTCACCAAAGCACCTTATACCACCCACCACTGCGACTTGTATGCTCTAGTCGGCTGGCCCTCGCTACATATTCGTCGCCAGACCCACTGGCTCCAGGTCATCTACAAGTCCATGCTAGGTAAAGCTCCGCCTTATCTCAGTTCACTGGTCACGATGGCAACACCCATCCGTAGCACACGCTCCAGCAGGTGTATCTCACTGATCATCCCTAAAGCCAACACCTCATTTGGCCGCCTTTCGTTCCAGTACTCTGCTGCCTGTGACTGGAACGAACTGCAAAATCGCTGAAGTTGGAGACTTTTATCTCCCTCACCAACTTCAAACATCAGCTATCCGAGCAGCTAACCGATCGCTGCAGCTGTACATAGTCTATTGGTAAATAGCCCACCCATTTTCACCTACCTCATTCCCATACTGTTTTTATACTGTTTTTTTTATTTATTTATTTACTTTTCTGCTCTTTTGCACACCAATATCTCTACCTGTACATGACCATCTGATCATTTATCACCCCAGTGTTAATCTGTAAAATTGTATTATTCGCCTACCTCCTCATGCCTTTTGCACACATTGTATATAGACTGCCCATTTTTTTTCTACTGTGTTATTGACTTGTTAATTGTTTATTCCATGTGTAACTCTGTGTTGTCTGTTCACACTGCTATGCTTTATCTTGGCCAGGTCGCAGTTGCAAATGAGAACTTGTTCTCAACTAGCCTACCTGGTTAAATAAAGGTGAAATATTTTTATTTTTATTTTTTATTTTTAAACAGACGCAAAAGGCATGCTAATAGTTTCCATAGCAGGTTGCCAGTTGTCTGACAGTGGTTGTTAATGTTAGGCTAGCCAGCTTACATTAGTTATCCAACTGTCAGCTAAATTTTTGATGGCTAGCTAATTAGGATGAGGATGATGCCATAACCGAAGTGGTAGATGTCGAGATCCCTAAGCAAGAGGTACAGGAACCAACTGTGGTTACTATAGATACTCTAAATACCCCAACTACTAATGAACGGAATTCTATGGGAGATATGCTTTTAATTCGGCACATGCTCATTGTTTAAGCAAGAGACTCCATTAATCTTTCCAGAGCTTTTAAGTGTCTTTAAAATAAATAAAATAATACAAATAATTAGGCCCCATTAACATAATCGTTGAGGATATTGGATCGTCGTTGATTAAATCTTATCAATACCAAACAGTAGCATGTGTGTGAGTGCCAGTGAGTGGGAAATGGAGGGATTCAATTCTATGTTTTGATACCCTTATTATTACCTTAACACAGATCATGGGGAAAAATGACTTGTTTAACAGCTTGTGGCGGGTCATTGTCGGGCTCAGCAATGATTACATTATGTGTAACTGGAAAAGTGTTTTTCTGTCACATATCTCTCCCTTTATGTTTCAGGGTGTGCGAGTCGGACAATAGCGCCAATATTTTTCAAGCTCAGACAGTGAGATGAATAAAAGAATAAGCCGAAGAAGGAAAAAACAAGGGACTAAAAAAGGAAGTGGCTAAATGCCGAGGTTGTGTCATGACACTGCACAAATGTAAATAATGGATTCAGTGGCGTCAATGAACATTAGACACTTTTTGAGTGTTTAAAGGCAAGCCAGCACAGTCAAGCTGTCATATGGCATGTATATTTATGGAACACTAACGAAAAAAGTTTCAATTTAAAGTCCTACCATAGAATAGAAATTCAAAGATAATTGGCCACGCCCACGGAAAATCCCAAGGTCACGTAGGAAAGGCCTGATGATTGTAAGGGGAACAAAAGAGGCCAGCTCCCTCTCTCTGCAAGGAAAATTACTATGTTTTACAACTGAGGTCACACGTCTTTGAACTGCTGTCAGCGATTTCAACAAAAGCATATAATAGGCTGCATTGTATATCAGTGCATACAGATCCTACTGTTTATGTCAACACATATTCCTGTTCATTTACTAAAATCAGTTTGAAGTGCAACTAGCTCTCTCCTGAACAGGATAGCAGGCAAAGGCACGTAAGATGGTAAACTCTGAGCTAGCATGAGTTTGCCTTGTTTCGTTGCTTGGGTTACCCTCCTGTCATAAAATAGAGCATTATGGGTAGAGTTCTGAAACAAGGTCCAGATGCAGTCGAAACCTTATGGACAATCTAAACCTATAAAACACTAAAATAAATGTGTACTTTTGGGAAATTTTAACAGCTTAGGGGTTCTGTAAGACATTGTTACGTTTGTGGATATTTTAGAGTGGAACCTTGTCTCCAAGGACAAGTTTAAGGCATAATGCACATGGGCTGTTGTCACTTTAAGGCTTAAATGCACCAACTGGACGGTTGGCTGACTGCTCCTCACTTCACATAGAGCAGACGAGAGCTAACAACAAAATCAAACACACAGCCCTAACGTTGATCTATCACATCTTTTAACAGCTTGTTCTACGCCTGTGCACAAGTGGAGCCAGATGGCAGTTTACATTACTACTACCACCCGGTTTTCCAACACCTTAATTAAGGTTACTCTACACAATTTAGGGCCCAAAAGCCACATGGCATATTTTATTTAGCTTAAAGTATAAAATGAACAAATTACCTTAGTAGGGCTTAGTAACTACTTAGTATTAGTTACTAGATAGTAATTATGCTATTAACAAATGTTTTGTTTTATTGCAATTTCAACTATGTAATTACATGGTAATTAAGAAATAAGGCACTGGGAGTGGGAGGGGTATATTGGCCGTATACCACAAACCCCTGAGGTGCCTTATTGCTATTATAAACTGGTTACCAACATAATTAAAGTAGCAAAAATAAATATTTTGTCACCCCCGTGGTCTGATATACCATGGCTGTATGCCAATCAGCATTACCAAGGTGGAACAAGGAATGGGGAGGGAGGACTCAGGGGAAGGCGCCCTGTAATAATCTGTCAAACTGTATTTACATTGCAATTACTATTTACCTACATTGTTGTTACTAAGAACATTACTATGTAGTTATAATATTTAATATCAACTTCAGGATAAGTAATATCATGTTTTCTAATTAAACATACGCAGTCATTCTGTATACGTTGAAGTCGATTTGGTTTTGTAGCTTATGCTTTATTTGAGTTATGGAAGAAGGAAAAATATAAATATGTATGTTTAGAATAAGTGCTATTGTGTTCAGATTTCAGCAAACACATTAATACATTGATTTGTGTTGTGTATGATAATGGACAAAACCCTGTACGACATAGCAAAAAGGTACAAGAAGGTCCTTGCGACCTACAAAAAAAGGGAAGCATCTCCACTGCTGATTGCCACTCTGGCAGAGATCATGCTAGTGGCGCCGGAGTTCCTTTGTTCACAGCCAGCATTTACCAGCTCTAAAGAGACGCTCAACCAATAAGCAAGAAGGCTCACCAAAATGCAAAAGCAGAGATGAGCGACGCTATAAAAGAGAAGAGGTGTAATGAACTGCTCCCTATCACTTATAAGTTCAAATAAACACTGATTTTGCACACTTATTCACACACACACACACACACACACACACACACACACACACACACACACACACACACACTAGGTAGAGATAATGTGAGAGAAAGAATAAAGATGCAAGGACACTTTATGAGGAACTGTCGGATGCCGCGGTTCTCGATCCTGCATCTCAGTGGAGGCACATTGCATATCCTCCTGAGGGTCCAGCTGAGGGAGTTTCCACTACAGGCCTGTACCCCCCAGGCTCCCTCTCACATCAGGCCTCAAGGGTGTCTGAGACCCCCCCACTCCCCTGGAGGGCTTCTATTGATGATGTGGGTCCTCTGTCCCCTATCTCCAATCGGTCTTCAAGGAGGCACAGAAAAGCCTGGATATCCACGGCCAATCACCATCCTCCAGTCATCATCATTGGTAGCTCCATGGTGAGGCACATCTCAGCTCCTGGAGCAAAACCCTGTGCTACACGGCAACTACAGTGAAGGATATCACTGGATATCTTTGGTCTGTCCTATATCAACAGCCAAGGGCTGCTGCTGTCGTAGCGCATGTGGGATCAAATGATATCAAAAAGGGTAACTCAGAGCTAATGAAACAGGATGTTATTGAGCTGATCAACACCCTGAAATACTCTGAAAAGCAGCCAGCTATCTCTGTCCCTGAACTGCCTTTGGGTCACGGATGTGAAAGGTTCAGCAGGCTTTTAGCACTTTATATAACCTTGGAAAAGTAATTATAATTTCAACTCTTTCCACTATTAATAATAGGGTTATGAAATAGCCATACCAACTATATCAATATCAACCATCAGACAGGGTCTGCAACTGCCTATCGAACATAGATTGTTTGAGTTGGAGACTCCATGTGACTTTAAAAATGGTAAAGGACTTGGGTTGATGCATCTGAACATTAGGAGCTTATTTTCTTAAGTGGATTACATCAAGATCTGGGCTATGCAGACGAATCCAGAAATTCTGGTATTGACTGAAACTTGATTTCTGGGGACATTCAATTCAAATCAAATAAAATTGTATTGGTCACATACACATGGTTAGCAGATGTTAATGCGAGTGTAGAGAAATACTTGTGGACTCTGATAATAATTTTGAGGGTTATAATGTGTTCAGAGCTGATAGACAGGGTGGATGTGGTGGAGCGTAAACATTTATTAAAAATATACTTTCTCTGTCTCTTTACTGAAATCCATTTCCCTTGACAAAAAAAATGTGAGCTATTATATTTAAGCTTGTGTTTGGGGAAACATTTATCCATAACTGTCTTAGGGGTCTTACCGTCCTCCCTCGGCTAACCTTTGTGCATTCGAGGAGTTATTGTCTTCTTTTACTAAATCAGAAGTTATTATCCTGGTTGACATAAATCATGATTTGGAAATGCAGGCTTCGGACAATCTGTAAGACGTGTGTAATGATCTAAACTAAGCAACCGTAAAGATCCTTCAAAGAATGGATAATCACATTCCCTTCATACTCCCTTCGAAAAAATGAATGGTTAAAGGTAGATCAAATGCCTGGTACGCTCTGGAATTATCAGAAGTCATTCATAAAAGAGATGATGCTTGGGTCAAGGCCAGGAACACAGGCTTAGGCTCGGACTGGCAAGCTTTTAAGCTTTTAAGCAACTGAGGAATCATTGTGTAACACAATTCAGAAAGGCTAAATCTGATTATTATATTACGACTCTTGGATTGTAATGGGAAACCGGCTAAATTCTGGAAAACTTTCTAATCCATGAAGGGTTCTACTTCCTCGTCTTCCTCGTCTGCCACAACATTAATTCCGACACAGGCCTCATTTCTAAGCCTATTCACAATGATATTGGGGTGGATGCTAATAGGGGAAACTTGCTAAATGATCAGAGAAATGATAGTCAAAGCTTTTCTTTTAGGATATTTACAGAAAAATAAGTACTGGATGCTTTGCCAGACGACAAGAAATCCACAGGGGCTGAGAAATTGGATCCCGGTCTGCTTAAGTGTGCAGCGCCCATCATTGTTGGCTCAATTTCCCACATTTTATATTTAACATTGCTATTAGGAAATATTTAAAAGTTTGGAAATCAGCTCTTGTGCTGCCACTCCATAAGGGCGGAGATAGTAGAGATCTTAGAAATTACCATCCCATTTCAAGGCTTTCTTGTTTAGCTAAGATTCTTGAATCCATGATAAATGTACAACTTTGATTTTTCGCATCTGAGAAATCTATTTTGAATGTAAACCAATCAGGGTTTAGTCCTGGGCATAGCATTTTATAAAATACATTTTTATTTAACTAGGCAAGTCAGTTAAGAACAAATTCTTATTTACAATGATGGCCTACCCCAGGCCGAACCCTAACCTGGACAATGCTGGGCCAATTGTGCACCGCCATATAGGACTCCCAATCTCAGACGGTTGTGATACAGCCTTGAATCAAACCAGGGTCTGTAGTGACACCTCTAGTACTGAAATGCAGTGCCTTAGACAGCTGGGCCACCCGGGAGCCCTGCTGTTTTAATTGTGAACCTGTCAAAAGCTTTTGATACTGTTGATCATGCTATTTTATTGAATGAGTTGTCCTCGGTAGGCCTGAGCTTTGATTCATGGTTTCATAATTATCTTAGTGGCAGAACTCAGTCCATCGTGATTGATGGTATTAAGTCCGACTTTCTTGAAGTACATGAATGTGTTCTGCATGGGTTGATACCAGGACCTGTTCTTTCACTATATAGAAGTGATTTTGGTCATTCTGTAAAAAATTTACATTTGATCAATATGCAGACGATACTATTATGTACGCAGTTGCCTTGACTGCTGACCTGGCAGTGACAAGGCTATGGTCCGATTTTGCAGTTGTGCAGGAAGCTCTTACTGAATTAAAACTAGTACGTAATACAGGCAAAACTAAAGACATGTTGCTTTCCAGTTCTCGTAAGATTGTCTCAGATGGATTACATCTTTACTCATCAGATGGTTCCATAGTCGAACGAGTCCCTTACTTACAGTTTAAAAAACATATGATTGAGCTTGTTAATAAGAAACTAAGATTTAAAGTGGCCTTTTTTTTTTACAGAAACAGATCTTGCCGCTCACTAGTCAGCAGGAAGCAGATTGTGCATTCAACCTTTCTACCTGTTCTTGGTTACGATGATACTATTTATCAAACTGCATCTGCCTCTAATCTTAAACCCGTGGATTCCATTTTTTATAGCGCCCTTCGTTTTATCTTAGGAGACAGTTTTATTACTCATCACTGTATTCTTTACCAGATGGTAAGCTGGACACCTTTTTTTTATGTGTCCTTTATTCAACTAGGCAAGTCAGTTAAGAACAAATTCTTATTTTAAATGACAGCCTAGGAACAGTGGGTTAACTGCCTTGTTCAGGGGTAGAACAACAGATTTGTACCTTGTCAGCTCAGGGATTCGAGCTAGCAACCTTTTGGTTACTGGCATAACGCTCTAACCACTAGGCTACCTGCCTGTCAGAGTCTAAGTGACGTGGGTAATGCTGAGTCAGAGGCAGAACGCCGCCCAAACAAGGAGGAGCACCAACTTCGGCTGAGGTCGTGACACTGCCACCCCTTTGACATCACGTAGATCACATTATGCTTTTTTTGTTTACAAAGCCCTGTTCCACAAACTTCCGACTTACCCAACGCTACTGTTCAAAGGGTTGGTTAACTCTGGAGACTCCTTAGGTGTCTGGAGAGTTAGGTAAATCAGCCTTTACTGTCATTACACTTTACGTGTGGAATGATCTACAATACACCTTAAAATTGGTGCCTCTTGGGCATTTCAAATGGTTGTTAGGGGGCCTTTTTACTGAAGACTGTGTCTGGTTTTTTATGATTGTGTTTTGCTTTTCGTGTATTGTTGTTTATAATGTGTTTTTTATTGTGTATATGAATCTATATTTTAAAGTGTTTATTGTATTTTGATGTGTATTGTGGTGTAATATAGGGCTCATCTGGAAAAGGGACCTAGGTACGTTGTTGATATGATTATTCATTGACCAATCTTTGATAGCCTAAAGCAGGGCTTATTTTTGAATGCCAGAGCATGTAATTGGGCAAGTGTAAGTGGGCAACTGTAAAATGTACATTTTCTTAGAATAGAAATATCATAATATCAATCAATTTAATTAGGGTACAATGTCAGAAATATATCGTAAATAACAAAGGCCAGTATCAGCGTCTTAAAAAAAAAAAGAAGGAATATGTATCTCAAACTGCAGCGGTCAAATGATTTGAGTACAATACATTTGTGCATTAAGTTAAGGGAAATGCACTCTACAAATGAAATATTATAATTATTATTATAAAGGCAGAAGAATACATATATAAAAACTGTATTAGATAAAGGAATATTGGTGGGAATAAAGCCATAATCTAAACAAGAGGAAGGAGAGTGGGATATATTTGAAAAGCCTAACATAAAAACTGGATTGAGATGAAGCTGCCTCCATGTGTAAATGGTATTTCATTTTTTTGCAAAATCTTATTTTACAGTGTCTATTGTGCACATTTTTTATTAAAATGTCTTTGGAGAAAGGAAACAAGTAGGTGGCCAGTAAGGTACAATAAACCTTGTGGACTAATTTACAGAAAATACACGCAAAAGAATACAAATCAGCCTGATCATCAGGACGCATAACTGCAACACGTTTTGACTGCTAATTCATACACACATTGTAACCCCTGTGTCTCCCAAAAAAAGTGTGTTTTAAGGCTCAATTTGAGTTCATTCCACCTGGGCCTATTGACCCAACTCCGGATACATATGACAGACTGGTGCATAAAGACATATCCAAGCTAGAGCTCTCTAGTCCCTATGTAGGAAAAACTACACCCTCTCTGAAAAACAAGCCACTAAATGACACTTCTGTAGTCATCCGCCCAGCTGAGAAGGGAGGCGCTGTTACTGTACAAGACTACACTGTCTATAGGACTGAAGTAGTCTGGCAACTGAATGATCAGACGTTCTATAAGAGGCTCACTACAAACCACACAGGTGTACATTATGATTTATATTATGGTGTTTCTATTCCAAGAAAAATGTAAGTACATTTTACAGTAGCCTATGTATTGCCTACCTAAAACATTTGTTAATACATTTGAAGTCCTTCAAAATACAAACTACATATCCTAATTTTAGAAAGTAGAACATAAGCTACATATAGGCAGTGGGTGGGTAGGCTAAATAATTACAATAGAATAATAAAAATATGAGTGATAAAGGAAATGAAAAATGCTAGGCAGAGCATGCCCAGAACTTGTGGTTGAGGAGTACCCAGGGAAATTGGAGTGATAGCCTCGAGCATGCCCGAATTACGCTCTGCTCCTACTATCCACACTTGCCCACGTACATGTTCTGGCATTCAAAAGCAGCCCTGCTTAAGGCTCTCAAAGAACTGTCAAGTAACTGCAGCAACCATTACATGGTTCAAACTACAAATAGATACTAAATGGTTTGAATGAGATACTAAGTCATTCAAATTAGATGCTAAGTTGTGGGGGGTTTTTCGCCTTGGGCTTCAGGGCATCTGTACAACTCAGACTGGTCTACAGTTTGAACCGAGTTTCTATCTTAAACGGTGTAAAAGGAATAGCGTTCCAAATGATATTAAGTATGTTGAAGATTTGAAGTGGGGACTCTTGCTTCACAAGCCACATTAATAAACATGTTCATTGTTTGCAGATATGATCAAGGCTCAGGCCCTGCATAAATCATATGTATTTCATTCTGAGAATGTCAATGTGTGACTTGCAGCGACACAGTGTGAACCAAAATGAGAGAGCACCTTAAAAGTAACAGATGATGTACCTCTGAGCTACAAACACATAAGTTATTGCCTCAACTGCAGTTATGAGTTCAGTCTTTTATAAATACAAACGGTGCTCACAAGACCCTTTTGCATAATTGAAACATCTCTTTAGAAATATGCAGTATGCCGTTGCAACAACATGAATGAACACACAACACACACCACATGAAGCCGAACACAACACTTCGCACTGCATCCTCGGGCAATGGCCTACTCACACTGGCACACATGCAGATGATGCAGAGCATACACACAGACACTCATCGAAGGGTAGGCCTAATTCTGATCATGGCTGTTATGTCGAAAACACAATAGGATTTTCATGACCGTAACCCTCATTTGACAACTTGGAACAGCGCTCACTGTGTGGCGCTTTCTCAATTTGCCAACTCTCAAACTTCAACAGTCTACTGGCATTCATACACCGGATTCACAGACTAGCAGCAAATAAACTTAAACAACGTGGAATCAGGTTATGAATGCCCACACTCCATGGCAGATCCCGCCTTCATTCTGCTTTGATCAACCTTATTGTGTGAATCCAGGCTGGTGATATCCCACTTTGCTTTATAGAGGAGCTGGTATGCAGTTCCCCAAAAATTGGAGGTGCCATTACCCTTCTGGCCCAAGTAGAGAGAGCGGTGAGAGAGGTGTTTATGGGAGTTCATCCTGTGCTCTGCTAGTTTGTGTCACACACCCTCATGCCCCATCCAATTTCTGAATAGGTTATCTGTACCACTGACCCCACTCTGGCTAGATAACCTGTCATGGCTCCTTTCTGTCAGCAGACAAAGTCAGAAAAAAAAAAATCTAAATTCTAAATATTTACTCAAAATGAAACAGTTGGCTGTCAGAGGGACTACAGAAAAATAACATCATACAGCCATTCACCCGCTGAACAAGATGAACAACATGCCCTATCTCCTAGAAAATAAATCTAATTTGTCCATTCTTCACCAGTGATCTCAAAGTACTACCCAGCATGCCCCCATCAGAGAGAGAGACACAGTGTAAGGGTTTTCCTGTGGTGAAGTAGAGGACCAAAGCGCAGCGTGGTTGTTTTGATTCATGCTTTAATAAATCACTTCACATGAACAAACTAACAAAAACAAGAAATGTGAAAACTCAAAACAGTCCTATCTGGTGCAAACACAGAGACAGGAACAATCACCCACAAACACACAGTGAAACCCAGGCTACCTAAGTATGATTCTCAATCAGAGACAACTAATGACACCTGCCTCTGATTGAGAACCATACTAGGCCGAAACATAGAAATTCCCAAAACCTAGAAAAACAAACATAGACTGCCCACCCAACTCACGCCCTGACCATACTAAATAAATACAAAACAAAGGAAATAAAGGTCAGAACCTGACACACAGCTAAATGGGAGCTCTCACATCTTTCAACATGGATAGATTTGGAGTTAGATAAACTTGGATTTTCGGCAGGTATATATGCAGGATTCTACTCTCCACAGCATGGCCTTCACATTAGATCAAAACTCCAAACCTACAACCTAATTTTGACCAAAATTAACTGGAGAGATTACTGCTTCCAAGGTTTTCTTTTTCCAAGCTATACAGAGGGTGCTCTAACAAACAAACAGTAGAGACCTGAGGACACCATTCCATCCTGGAACTGAACTCACAGGCTTGAAAAAACAGACCAGATACAAATTCAATTAGCATTAAGGTGTGAAGTTTTTTTTATTTTTTATTTATTTATTTCACCTTTATTTAACCAGGTAGGCTAGTTGAGAACAGGTTCTCATTTGCAACTGCGACCTGGCCAAGATAAAGCATAGCAGTGTGAACAGACAACACAGAGTTACACATGGAGTAAACAATTAACAAGTCAATAACACAGTAGAGAAAAAAAGGGGAGTCTATATACAATGTGTGCAAAAGGCATGAGGAGGTAGGCGAATAATTACAATATTGCAGATTAACACTGGAGTGATAAATGATCAGATGATCATGTACAGGTAGAGATATTGGTGTGCAAAAGAGCAGAAAAGTAAATAAATAAAAACTGTGGGGATGAGGTAGGTGAAAATGGGTGGGCTATTTACCAATAGATTATGTACAGCTGCAGCGATCGGTTAGCTGCTCAGATAGCTGATGTTTGAAGTTGGTGAGGGAGATAAAAGTCTCCAACTTCAGCGATTTTTGCAATTCGAAAGGCGGCCGAATGAGGTGTTGGCTTTAGGGATGATCAATGAGATACACCTGCTGGAGCGCGTGCTACGGATGGGTGTTGCCATCGTGACCAGTGAGCTGAGATAAGGCGGAGCTTTGCCTAGCATGGCCTTGTAGATGACCTGGAGCCAGTGGGTCTGTCGACGAATATGTAGCGAGGGCCAGCCGACTAGAGCATACAAGTTGCAGTGGTGGGTAGTATAAGGTGCTTTAGTGACAAAACGGATGGCACTGTGATAAACTGCATCCAGTTTGCTGAGAAGAGTGTTGGAAGCAATTTTGTAGATGACATCGCCGAAGTCGAGGATCGGTAGGATAGTCAGTTTTACTAGGGTAAGCTTGGCAGCGTGAGTGAAGGAGGCTTTGTTGCGGAATAGAAAGCCGACTCTTGATTTGATTTTCAATTGGAGATGTTTGATATGGGTCTGGAAGGAGAGTTTGCAGTCTAGCCAGACACCTAGGTACTTATAGGTGTCCACATATTCAAGGTCGGAGCCATCCAGTGTGGTGATGCTAGTCGGGCATGCGGGTGCAGGCAGCGATCGGTTGAAAAGCATGCATTTGGTTTTACTAGCGTTTAAGAGCAGTTGGAGGCCACAGAAGGAGTGTTGTATGGCATTGAAGCTCGATTGGAGGTTAGATAGCACAGTGTCCAATGACGGGCCGAAAGTGTATAGAATGGTGTCGTCTGCGTAGAGGTGGATCAGGGAATCGCCCGCAGCAAGAGCAACATCATTGATATACACAGAGAAAAGAGTTGGCCCGAGAATTGAACCCTGTGGCACCCCCATAGAGACTGCCAGAGGACCGGACAACATGCCCTCCGATTTGACACACTGAACTCTGTCTGCAAAGTAATTGGTGAACCAGGCAAGGCAGTCATCCGAAAAACAGAGGCTACTGAGTCTGCCGATAAGAATATGATGATTGACAGAGTCGAAAGACTTGGCAAGGTCGATGAAGACGGCTGCACAGTACTGTCTTTTATCGATGGCGGTTATGACATCGTTTAGTACCTTGAGTGTGGCTGGGGTGCACCCGTGACCGGCTCGGAAACCAGATTGCATAGCGGAGAAGGTACGGTGGGATTCGAGATGGTCAGTGACCTGTTTGTTGACTTGGCTTTCGAAGACCTTAGATAGGCAGGGCAGAATGGATATAGGTCTGTAACAGTTTGGGTCCAGGGTGTCTCCCCCTTTGAAGAGGGGGATGACTGCGACAGCTTTCCAATCCTTGGGGATCTCAGACGATATGAAAGAGAGGTTGAACAGGCTGGTAATAGGGGTTGCGACAATGGCGGCGGATAGTTTCAGAAATAGAGGGTCCAGATTGTCAAGCCCAGCTGATTTATACGGGTCCAGGTTTTGCAGCTCTTTCAGAACATCTGCTATCTGGATTTGGGTAAAGGAGAACCTGGAGAGGCTTGGGCGAGGAGCTGCGGGGGCGCCGGAGCTGTTGGCCGAGGTAGGAGTAGCCAGGCGGAAGGCATGGCCAGCCGTTGAGAAATGCTTGTTGAAGTTTTCGATAATCATGGATTTGTCGGTGGTGACCGTGTTCCCTAGCCTCAGTGCAGTGGGCAGCTGGGAGGAGGTGCTCTTGTTCTCCATGGACTTCACAGTGTCCCAGAACTTTTTGGAGTTGGAGCTACAGGATGCAAACTTCTGCCTGAAGAAGCTGGCCTTAGCTTTCCTGACTGACTGCGTGTATTGGTTCCTGACTTCCCTGAACAGTTGCATATCGCGGGGACTGTTTGATGCTATTGCAGTCCGCCAAAGGATGTTTTTGTGCTGGTCGAGGGCAGTCAGGTCTGGAGTGAACCAAGGGCTGTATCTGTTCTTAGTTCTGCATTTTTTGAACGGAGCATGCTTATCTAAAATGGTGAGGAAGTTACTCTTAAAGAATGACCAGGCATCCTCAACTGACGGGATGAGGTCAATGTCCTTCCAGGATACCCGGGCCAGGTCGATTAGAAAGGCCTGCTCACAGAAGTGTTTTAGGGAGCGTTTGACAGTGATGAGGGGTGGTCGTTTGACTGCGGCACCGTAGCGGATACAGGCAATGAGGCAGTGGTCGCTGAGATCCTGGTTGAAGACAGCGGAGGTGTATTTGGAGGGCCAGTTGGTCAGGATGACGTCTATGAGGGTGCCCTTGCTTACAGAGTTAGGGTTGTACCTGGTGGGTTCTTTGATGATTTGTGTGAGATTGAGGGCATCTAGCTTAGATTGTAGGACTGCAGCGGTGTTAAGCATATCCCAGTTTAGGTCACCTAACAGAACAAACTCTGAAGCTAGATGGGGGGCAATCAATTCACAAATGGTGTCCAGGGCACAGCTGGGAGCTGAGGGGGGTCGGTAGCAGGCGGCAACAGTGAGAGACTTATTTCTGGAGAGAGTAATTTTCGGAATTAGTAGTTCGAACTGTTTGGGTATGGACCTGGAAAGTATGACATTACTTTGCAGGCTATCTCTGCAGTAGACTGCGACTCCTCCCCCTTTGGCAGTTCTATCTTGACGGAAGATGTTATAGTTGGGTATGGAAATCTCTGAATTTTTGGTGGCCTTCCTGAGCCAGGATTCAGACACGGCAAGGACATCAGGGTTAGCAGAGTGTGCTAAAGCAGTGAGTAAAACAAACTTAGGGAGGAGGCTTCTGATGTTGACATGCATGAAACCAAGGCTTTTTCGATCACAGAAGTCAACAAATGAGGGTGCCTGGGGACATGCAGGGCCTGGGTTTACCTCCACATCACCCGCGGAACAGAGAAGGAGTAGTATGAGGGTGCGGCTAAGGGCTATCAAAACTGGTCGCCTAGAGCGTTGGGGACAGAGAATAAGAGGAGCAGGTTTCTGGGCATGGTAGAATATATTCAGGGCATAATGCACAGACAGGGGTATGGTGGGGTGCGGGTACGGCGGAGGTAAGCCAAGGCGCTGGGTGATGATGAGAGAGGTTTTATCTCTGGACATGCTGGTTGTAATGGGTGAGGTCACCGCATATGTGGGAGGTGGGACAAAGGAGGTGTCAGGGGTATGAGGAATGGGACTAGGGGCTCCATTGTGAACTAAAACAATGATAACTAACCTGAGCAACAGTATACAAGGCATATTGACATTTGAGAGAGACATACAGCGAGGCATACAGTAATCACAGGTGTTGAATTGGGAAAGCTAGCTAAAACAGTGGGTGAGACAACAGCTAATCAGCTAGCATAACAACAGCAGGTGAGATGGCATTGACTAGGCAACTCGGCCGACAGATAAAACAAACAAGCAGAATGGAGTACCGTGATTAATGGACAGTCCAGCGTGCATCAGCTATGTAGCCAAGTGATCAGAGTCCAGGGGGCAGCGGTGGATGGGGCAGGGGGGCTTGGCTGGCGAGTGTTATCCAGGTTAAAAAAAAACTAACAATGACTAAATAGCTTGTAGCTAGCTAGCTGGTTAGCTTCTGGAGGTTCTTGAGTGTGTTCTAAAAATAAAGATAATAGCGATTCCGTATCACATTGGGTGAGGCAGGTTTCCGGAAGGTATAAACAATTTTTTTAAATCGGGAAGAGATAGAGTACATATGGGCCACTGCGTTTTTGGGACGCGGCGATGCAGACGGTTAGCAGGCCTGTGCTAACAAGCTAACAGATTAGCAGGCCGGGGTAAACAAGGTAGTAGTTAGCGGACCTGGGCTAAACAAGCTAGCAGTTAGCATGCCGAATTAGCAAGCAAGGAGATAGCGAGGGCTAGAGAGTTAGCCTTTGGAGGACGTCGCGATGGGGTGAGTCTGTTTATTCCTCTTCGTGCAGTGATGTCGATAGACCGGTCGTAGGTCAAGGTATTGTAGCCCAGGGGTATGCTAGGAGCTCTGGCCGGGCTAGCTTCAAGCTACGTGGGTGGAAACGCTAGCCAGGAGTAATCAACCAGGGTTGCTGTTTAGCTCGATAGCTAGTTGTGAAGATCCAGCTGAAGAATGTTCCGTTTGTGGTGGGAATCCGGGGGTAAAAAATTTAATAGGTCCGTTATGCTCTGGTTAGCGTCGCGTTGTTCGAACTGGCGAGAGCTTTCCGGGCTGAAGGTTAGTTGATGACCGGTTAGCTGAAGACCGCTAGCATAGCTGGTAGTTAGCTGGCTAGCTTCAGTTGAGGGGGTCCGGTTCCGAAGTAAATATAACTACTTTAGGAAAAGTAGCTACATTGGCGGGTTGCAGAAGAGTATTTGGAAGCTTAGGTTTAGCAAAATGTTTTTAAAGATATGCGAAGAAAAAATATCTAAAACGAAAAAGAGACGAAAAGAGACGATATTTACAGAGAGACGATACGACAGGACAACTTACTGCTACGCCATCTTGGACCCCAAAGTTGGCCCAACAAGTGTCATGAGTCTTTGAAGCGTTCTCTGAAGACCCCTCCTGCTGTTCAAAGACCATTCACTGGCATTTTCTACAAGAAATCTGCCTCCAGAAATATAAGCTTCTCCCATGTGGGTGTGACACCTACTCCCGTTGCCTGCTGCACTGCTGCTTGGATTCCACCGGCCGATCTGTTCACTGTCTGCCCTGGCCTGTCTTCCCCGGTCTGGTACAGGTACCCCCACCACACTCACTCCTCTCTCTCTCCCGAGCTTTCGCTAGCCTCTAGCACACATGCTGTTGGGGCGAGTGACTCTGAACTTACAATCGCTATCCTCAAGTCGTTATATATTTCATTTTTTTTGTTGTGCATCTTGCTATTTTGCCATTTGCCTCATGACTCCTGCATACTTTGTTGACAACAATCTTTCTTTACCAAACCTGGGGGACAGACTGTTTGTTCCCACTCTGACTCTCTATTGGTTACATGGACTTTTGGCCTCCCAACCTATTCTAACCACCTCTCGCTGGATTTGTATTCATGTTATCTGATGAAATTGCTGTACAATATGATCGCTGTTGCCATCTGATGCACATTCAGATATCATAAATAGCACTGCAGAGCTCTCCCTGTACTTTGCCGTGCCCTGATTGTATTACTGTTGATGATATCTGGAAATGTGCACGTACACCCTGGCCCACCTACTGTTGCTAGCCCCAATTCTGACTTGTGCTTCTATGTTAACTTCTTATGGTATAGGGGACGCTTGCGTCCTACTTGACCAAAAGCCAGGGAAAATGCAGGGCGGCAAATTCAAATAAAATGATATAAAAATCAAACTTTCGTTAAATCACACATGTAAGATACTAAATTAAACCTACACTCGTTGTGAATCCAGGCAACATGTCAGATTTTAAAAAGGCTTTTCGGCGAACGCATAAGAAGCTATTATCTGATGATAGAACAACAGTAAACAAAGAGGGTAGCATATTTCAACCCTGCAGGCGCTACACAAAAAACGCAGAAATAAAATATAAAACATGCCTTACATTTGACGAGCTTCTTTTGTTGGCACTCCAATATGTCCCATAAACATCAAAATTGGTCCTTTTGTTAGATTAATTCCGTCCATGTATATCCAAAATGTCCATTTATTTGGCGTGTTTGATCCAGAAAAAAACAGCTTCCAATTTGCGCCACGTCACTACAAAATATTTCAAAAGTTGCCTGTAAACTTTGCCAAAACATTTCAAACTAATTTTGTAATACAACTTTAGGTATTTTTTTAACATTAATAACCGATCAAATTGAAGACAGGTCTATCTGTGTTCAATACAGGAAGACAACAAATCGAACTGCCTGTAGCTCAGGCCCAGAACCAAGTAAATTTATTTTATTTTTACCTTTATTTAACCAGGCAAGTCAGTTAAGAACAAATTCTTATTTTCAATGACGGCCTAGGAACAGTGGGTTAACTGTCAGGGGCAGAACGACAGATTTGTACCTTTTCAGCTCGGGGGTTTGAACTTGCAACCTTCCGGTTACAAGTCAAATGCTCTAACCACGAGGCTACCCTGCCAAATATGCTTATTCTTGGTACCATTTGAAAGATAACACTCTGACGTTTGTGTAAATGTGAATTGAATGTAGGAGAATATAACACAATAGATCTGGTTTAGACAATACAATGAAAAAACCATACGTTTTTTTATTTTTTATTGTTGTATCATCTTTAAAATGAACAAGATAAAACAAACATTCAGATAGGATGATGGGGACAATTTCAATGAAAAACATAAGAGGGCAAGAGTACTTGTGCAAAGTTTCAGAATGATAACTTCCAAAATGCTGTTTCATTTTGCAAAGAACACAGCGACGCCTCCATGCTGTGCCCTTTTGGCCCTGAGGCACATCCATGCCTGCAGACATCTTTTATGCTAAAGCAATGAAATTAAAGCGATGAAATCGGATTACAATGTAATGCAGCGTGCTCAGTGCGTCTCATCTCTGAGCCAGGTAGCAATAGTTTGCATTACACATAAAATGCTCTAGGCCTAGCTTTGTCCCACCCAGGTCAACTGCATGTTCCTGGAAAGCATATCTCATTGGCTACAAAACTGTCAAGGTGCCATAGTAGACAATCCCCTGTGTAATGGGTGTCTATTAATTACCTTAGAGCTACCCCCTACTTTTTTCAATTTCCGCCTGAAGACATACCCAAATCTAACTGCCTGTAGCACTGGATCAGAACCAAGGATATGCATATTCTTGATTTCATTTGAAAGAAAACACTCTGAAGTTTGTGTAAATGTGAATTGGATGTAGGAGAATATAACACAATAGATCTAGATAATTCAATGAAACAAACATACATTTTTTTTTATTGTTGTATCATCATCTTTAAAATGAAAAGATAAAACAAACATTCAGATAGGATGATGGGGACAATTTCAGTGAAAAACATAAGAGGGCAACAGTACTTGTGCAAAGTTTAAGAATACTAACTTCCAAAAGGAGTGTGCTACATGACATTTATCACGAAGTCACCTAGATGTCCCACACAAGTAGCCCAAATGTACCCAAGTGGCCAAATTGATGAAGTTATACATTTTGAATGGAATAACTATATACAAAATACCTAACACACACCCCCCCCCTAAAATGGAGAAAAAACATGAAAAATACATATATACATTTACAAAATAAGACTTTCAATATTTGGAAGACCCTCAGTCCTCTACACAATATTGTGCTGCTGATGCCAGGTGCCATAGCACATCCATGCCTGCAGAAATACATTTGGGCAGATGAACACCACTTGGCAGGAGCTGGATGAACCAGCTTCCGTGGGGGATGGACACCTTGGCACTGGGGGCTCCCATTCGCAGTCAGTGTCACTGTGAAAGAAAATGTTCAGTTAGAATAGTTTCACATATGAGCCCTGTATCAACAGGAATAATAAACAGATATATATAGAGTACAGGGAACATAAGGTTGAATATATTATTATAGACCTGCTAGATCTACTGTCTCATTTATATTATGACATTTCAGCTAGATCTACTGTCTCTATTATATTATGACAGACCAGCTAGATCTACTGTCTTTATTATATTATACAATAGACCAGCTGTATCTACTGTCTCCATTTCACTTTGGCCATTGTTGTGGGCCTGCCCTTCCCTCACAGCCTCAAATAGGCTATTTCACAATGAGTGTAGCTTTAATTTAGTATCTTACATGTGTGATTTAATGAAAGTTTGATTTTATATAACTTTATACAATTTTGAATACTGATGTTAACCTTTCTGGTTATAACCTTTTCGGCAAGACAGATCTTCCAAAGGTGGGGGATTGGCAATCTTACTAAGGATCACCTTCAGTGCTTGGTTGTCTCTACCAAGTCTGTCCCCAAACAATTGGATTTGCTGGTTGTAATTAAGCATTAAACTTTCAAATAGCTCTTTGTTGAATGTTGCTGGGTGCTATTGTCCTCCATCAGCACCAGCCTGTACCCTACCTGCCCTAAATTATCTCCTGGCCCCTTACAGTAAGTCTGAATATGTCCTGCTAGGTGACCTAAACTGGGACATTCTTAAACCACCTGACCAAGTCCTAAAGCAATGGGACTCCCTAAATCTTTATCAGATTATCACCAATCCCACAAGGTGTGACTCCAAACACCCAGAAAGGGCTACTCTCCTCGATGTTATCGTCACAAATTATCCTGATAGGTATCAGTCTGGTGTGTTCTGTAATGACCTTAGTGATCACTGTTTTACACCTTGTGTTCGTAATGGCTGCTCAGCGAAACGACCTGTCCTGAATTGTCATAAACGCTTGCTAAAAAACATTAAATAGCAAGCCTTCCTTCATGAAATGGCCTCTGTAAAATGGAAAAGAATCAGCTTGATCCCCTCTGTCGAAGATGCTTGGACCTTCTTTTTTGATATTTTCTGTGGTATTGTTAACAAACACGCCCCCATAAAGAAAATGAGAATTAAAAACAGGTTCAGCCCCTGATCTTGCAGAGTTACTCCACCTCAAGAATTGCATTTGGTGAAAGGCTTGGCATACCGGCTATCCGGAAGGCCAAAGTTAGTTACTTTAAGGAGCAGTTATCTCTCTGTGGGTATAACACCAAGAAGTTCTGGGAAACGGTTAAATACCTGGAGAATAAACCCTCCTCCTCATAGCCTCCCATGTCCCTTAATGTTGATGATGTGGTTGTTCCTGACAAGAAGCACATGGCTGAGCTCTTTAATCACCACTTCATTAAGCCAGGATTCCTATTTGACTCAGCCATGCCTCCGTGCCCGTCCAACATTTCCTCATCTCCCACCCCTTCTAATGCGACTATCCCCAATGCTTCTTCCTCTTTTTACCCTGCCCCTCCCTGCCGACAGTCACTGAGTCCGAGGTGCTAAAGGAGCTCCTTAAACATCTGTTTAAGACCCTTTCTTCTTTAAGGTTGCTGCCCCTATCATTGCAAAGCCTATCTCCAACCTTTTTAAACTTTCTCTCCTTTCTGTGGAGGTTCCCATTGCATGTAAGGCAGCCACAGTCCGTCCTTAATTTAAGGGGGAGATCAAGCTGATTCTATCTGTTATAGGCCTATTTCTATTTTGCCCTGTTTATCAAAAGGGTTGGAAAAACTTGTCAATAATCAACTTACTTGCTTTCTTGATGTCTATAGTATTATCTCGGGTATTCAATCTGGTTTCCGCTCAGGTTATGGATGTGTTACTGCAACCTTAAAGGTCCTCAATGATGTCACCATTGACCATTCCATTCTTGTGGGCCGGAGTATTGGTGTCTCTGAGGGGTCTTTGACCTGGTTTATACACTACCTTTCTCAAAGAGTGCAGTGTATAAAGTCAGAAAATTTGCTGGCTCTGCCACTGCCTGTCACCAAGGGAGTACCCCAAGGCTCAATCCTAGGCCCTATGCTTCTCAATTTACATCAACAACATAGCTCTGGCAGTAGGAAGCTCTCTCATCCATTTATATGCAGATGATACGGTCTTATACTCAGCTGGCCCCTCCTTGGATTTTGTTTTAAATGCTCTACAACAAAGCTTTATTAGTGTCCAATAAGCTTTCTCTACCCTTGACTTTGTTCTAAACACCTCCAAAATGAAGGTCATGTGGTTTGGTAAGAAGAATGCCCCTCTTCCCACAGGTGTTATTACTACCTCTGAGGTTTTAGAGCTTGAGGTAGTCACCGCATACAAGTACTTGGGAGTATGGCTAGAGGGTGCACTGTCCTTCTCTCCGCACATATCAAAGTTGCAGGCTAAGGTTAGATCTAGACTTGGTTTCCTCTATTGTAATCACTCCTCTTTCAACTAACCCTGGTTCAGATGACCATCCTACCCATGCTAGATTACGGATATATAATTTATAGATCGGCAGGTAAGGGTGCTTTCGAACAGCTAGATGTTCTTTACCATTCTTATAAGACACATCACTGCACTCTATGCTCCTCTGTAAACTGGTCATCTCTGTACACCCGTCGCAAGACCCACTGGTTGATGCTTATTTATAAAACCCACTTAGGCCTCACTTCCCTGTCATGACGTTGCCCTGTTGGGGGAGGTTTATGACCTCCCATAAATACCTTTCCCCCTTTTTCTCTCCACTCTACAGAATTGACTCTTGGAAAGCCCTTTTGTTAATAACAAATACATTGTATTGTAACATCAAAAAGTTGGGGAAAAGAACAATCTTTAGATAATCCAACCAGCTGAAAGTATCCGTTGGTACTTAAAAAATATGATGTCATATCAGTTGTCGTCTGAGACATTATTACTGATGATAGGATGACATTAACTGTATCTTGGAAGGTTTACACATTCTAGTTGTTAGGGACTAGCTCCCGCTGTGGGGATCAAATCAGCGGAAATTTCAAGTGCGCCACGTATAGTTTTTGATAAAACTCAAACTTTCATTAAAATACACATACAAGGTACTGAATTAAAGCTACACTCGTTGTGAATCTAGCTACCAAGTCAGATTTGTAAAATGCTTTTCGGCGAAAGCATGAGAAGCTATTATCTGATAGCATGCACCCCCAAAGTACTGCAACGCCACTTAAAACGACAGATTTTGCGGTAGCCGGCGCTACCCAAAACGCAGAAATAAAATATAAAACATTCATTACCTTTGACGAGCTTCTTTCTTGGCACTCCTAGATGTCCCATAAACATCACTATTGGGTCTTTTTTTTATTAAATCGGTCCATATATAGCCTAGATATCGATCTATGAAGACTGTGTAATCAATGAAAAAACTGAGTTTGATAACGCAACGTCATTTTTTTAAATTAAAAAAGTTGACGATAAACTTTCACAAAACACTTCGAAATACTTTTGTAATGCAACTTTAGGTATTAGTAAACGTTAATAATCTATCAAAATGATCACGGGGCGATGTATATTCAATAGCTCCACGTCCTGATATAATGTCCAAATATTTCTCAACCAAAATATCCGGTCGGAGACCGGAAGAAATGCACTGCCTTGTGTCCGTTTGACCAAGAAACAAATCGCAGGCAAATGACAAGACTGTTGACATCGTGTGGAAGCTGTAGGTTTTGCAACCTCGGCCTCATTTAATGTCGTTCACGTTTAACAATGGGTTGAAGTGGCGCATGGATATATTTTCCCATTTTCAGTGATCAGATTTTCCTGTGCTTTTCGATGAAACGCACGTTCTGTTATAGTCACAGCCGTGATTTAACCAGTTTTAGAAACGTCAGAGTGTTTTCTATCCACACATACTAATCATATGCATATACTATATTCCTGGCATGAGTAGCAGGACACTGAAATGTTGCGCGATTTTTAACAAAAAGCTGTGAAAATACGCATAATCCTTAATTAACATGGAATTGTTGTGCAATTGAAATGTTTAAATATGATACAATTTTAAACGTTTAAATGTTTAAATAAGATTCAATTTAATTTTAGCTTCTAAATGAGATAATTATTTTCATAAGGGAACTATGCTCACTCTGCGGCCCCGCCCAAGTGAACAGGCATTGGTTGTGAATTATGAAACATGCCCTTCTCTCCCCCACTACAAAAGATCATTGACGAAAGTCAACCTCTTATGTTCCCGATGACGTGAGGACTGCTATACATACTTTTAAAATGGCTAATATCAACTACAGAACTAAGCCAACATCAGCGTGAGCTCTGGTTGCGAATGGTTGAAATACTACGACCCCACAAAATTAACATTGTGTTCACGATGAAGTGACGACTAATGCTGATGTCCATACATTTAGAAGGGCGAATTTCAAAGTGAATGTGGTGATCGTCCCACTGGAAGGATGAATGTGACTACACCAGCCAGAATATAGCATGAGCTTATAGTACGTTGAGTTATCAGCAGCAGCTGTAAACGTGCTTGGCCTAGGAAAAGACAGAAAATCTCTTCAGAACAACTGGGTACTATATCGTATCCATTCTCCCACCAGACAACAGGGCACTACAACGTATCTGTTCTACCATATTCTTCAAAGGACAGGGGAGATCTCTACTGGACAAACCAGCCTTACATATTCGACCAATCTATCGATGCACAGCTCAGAGTAAATATATTTCTTGCATTTTCCTTGTATGATGTATTGTTGTCTCTGCCTTCTTGACCTTTGTTCTGTTGACTTTGCCCAATAATGTTTGTAGCATGTTTTTGTGCTGCTACCTTGTTGTGTTGCTACCATGTTGTGGTCATGTAGTGTTGCTACCGTGCTGTGTTGTCATGTGTTTCTGCCTTGTTATGTTGTTGTCTTAGATCTCTCTTTATGTAGTGTTCTGTCTCTCTTGTTGTGATGTGTGTTTTGTCCTATATTTATATTGTATTTATTTTAAATACCAGGCCCCCGTCCCCGCAATGATGATGTATTTACGTGTCGTCTGGATCAGTTGTATTTCTGTTCTGACTGAGATGAAACAGGGAAATGGTCAGTGGTCCTGGCGTTGGAGCTTGCAACCAAAGAAGCTTCTTCCCCAGTCGGAGCCCACGCACATATGAGCCTGTTGTTCTTTCTAAGACTTGAAGATATCGACCCATAGGTTGCTAAGAGTTAGCAGGGGCCTGCTCTCTCTCTGTCTCAGTCCTCAATTCCGTTCAGTCCGAAGAGATAAAGTTTGTTAAAGCACAATAGTGCAATAAAATGTTTGGTTCCCCTTTTGGGACAGATACAACTCAGTGGTTCGTCGAGAGTGAGCAGAGTGTGTTGTTCTGCAAAGTTCCTCTCAGGTGATTCTTCCCTTAAATTGGATAAGGCTTCCTTGATCTCTGTTTTGGGTTTCCAAGGAGATGGGATCATTCATCACACGGGCATGGACTCGCCTTGTTTAACGTGATCTTATTTCTGTTTAGTACGTGCTCTAATTTATAGGGAGACTCACAGAGGGCGGGATCTAATGGCCGGACATTGTCATTAGGACTGCCCCGTTTATTGTAAGGATGCAGCATAGCAATGTTCATATGATATAAACTTGAGACTTAATTATTAGTGTTCACAGCATGTTTTTCTTGTCCGGAAGACAGTTTCACATTACCCATGATGAAAACGTAGCCTGTAAAGTACAAACATGACCATGGTTCCTTCACACACTCTGTATGTTACAGCAAAATCCTATTTTAATGACTGACAAATCAGAAAAAAATATATTCATTTTATACAGTATCAACATGTCAAGTCCTTCAGTTTCAATAGTGAAGAAAATGTGTGTAAATGTCCTTTGCGCTTTTGGCACCATTTTCCCTGTGTTATAAAGAGTAACAATTCCTGACTCTCCTCTTGGGATAGACATGCAGGCAGTCTGCTGACTTGCAGAAAGGTCTGGTTTATGTCTCCTGACCTGCTCAGGGCCATCCCAGGGTTGTAAAGGGAGAAGGGGAGAGCAGTTTATTTGTCTTGTGATGGGTTGAAAGGGAGCACTGTAGATCTTTGCCTGGAATGTGGGACTCTGTCTGCTCGTGGGCTCTCATTACAACAGTAATATGCCATTATGTATTTGACTAAATAAAGGGAAAAGGTTTGTGTGAGAATTTTTAATAAGATCAGGATCAAACTATCAGGATGAAAAATGTTAGCTAGGTAATCCAACATTTTCCCTGACATGCAACCATCCCAGAGACAGGAGACAAAGGATGGTGAGCCTGTTGCTTCGAGAGTCGCTGCTGGCCAGCCAGCCACATCCCAAGCATTTGCACCTGATTCATCCTAGCTAGCTAGTCAAAATACAGAATAAATGTCAAGCATTTTCTCAGACATTGATGTCAGTTTGGAAACTGTAGGTAGGCTGTGTCCCTACCACATTGACTACGGTTTGCTGTATGATAAAGTCAGTCACAAATATGTTTGAAATGATTAGCATCTTCTGGGGTAACTAGCTAGATAGCTTTAGCTTGGTCGCTAACTAGAACCAATATAACCAACCTGACCAGAAACTGCAATAATTTTCAATATTCTTAGCAATGATTTAGTACTCCTTCTGTCTAAGTATTAGCCAGGCAGTCACTTTGTTGTTCTATTGAAATAGAACTTCAGTTCATAAACATATATAGCTAACTAGCTAGATAACAAACTAAACCAGCTAGCCAGATACCTTGCCCTGTGGCCACAAGCTAACTTTGTAAGCAGCTAGCTAGCTTCATCTGGCTAATGTGGCTTGATGGGACTGGGTATGACCATCATCAACCAAAAACTGTCTTATAAATTAGGGATATTTTAGATGATGAGATCTAGCTAGATAGTTTACTAGCTAACTATAGATACTGAACACACATGATTTAATTTTGTTACGTTTTTGAGGGAGAACATTGTTTGCATCAATCAGCTAGCTAACTTTTCCCAGAGCTTGGGGAAGAGTGTGTGACTGCCACGTGTGAGATAAAATTGCAAGATTATGTTATGATACTACTATCCAATGGTTGTTTTATGCAACTGAATAGAGTACTCTGTTAACTATTATGTGTATGTTCTACAGACGATGGGTCTCTGGGAGATAACACTGACAGGAGATGTATGATGTCTTTTGGATGATAAAACCTAAAGAGCATTCCAGAGCATGAGTTAATGTTTATGTTCTATACCATACCAGGGAGAGATGGTTCCAGTTTGGAGTCGGAGGGACAGACACTGGTCACTATACAATGAAAACTGTTGACACAGCAAATACTGTCTGCTATGTATTATAGGTGTCTTTCATTTAATTCTTAACCTTGTGACCCATTCTATATATCTGTTTTTTTGTCATGTAGTTTGAAAGGGGTGTATCTTGGCTATAAAATACCTTTGTACTTTGTCTCAGGGCTCTCAACGAATCATTTGATCGTGAATTGGCGACCAGCCATGACCAGCCATCATTATCTTAGAGCACTCAATCGATTCACTTTATATGTGTGCGTTGTATTGACCTGCTCTATTATTAATAAGTGATTCAAGATTTAGTTTAAGTATAACTCTGACTTGTGTGATAAGTTTGTCTCTTCTCATTTGATAGTAAAGAAATGAACCACCACACACGTGCGGTAACGGAAGTTGCATGAGAGAAAACTTTACCAGCACCATAGCGTGCATATTGGTGAATCACTGTCACATATGAAATACGAGTGATAGTGTAATCAAGTGTTATTTGACGCATCAAATAGTGTTATTTGACGTGTATCTGTTTTGACAGGCAAAAATCCAAACGCCGTTCATATGTGGCTGCTGGAATACATCTAAAGGCAGGTCCAAAATTATTGGCGTCCTTGATAAAGATGAGCAAAAAGACTGTATGAAATAAATAATGCAAATACTGAGCAATATCATATTCTCAAATAAAATGAAAAATTATATTAATTTATACTAATTCAATTTCTCAGAGGAATATATTTTGATTAACAAGTCATATTTATTCGTTTCGAAAAGATAGGTGTCAAAATTATTGGCACCCCTGTTTTCAATACTCCGACACCCTCGCATTGTAAGGATAGCGCCAAACTGGCACCAAACTCCCACTCACCACATGAACCGCCACCTTATTGGAGTAAGAAAACATTAATGTATTTACGTGTGAATGCCCTCGTTTGCCGTGGATCTCAGTCGGAACCAGCCTTCCTTAGGAAGGGTGATGGGCCTTTCAACGGCACGCTTGTAAGCTCTCATTATCCCGAAAGGGATCCGGACCAGTCTCTTCTACTGTTGTTCACTCTGGACCATGATCCTTTGACGATAGGCTAGACAGCCGTGTCGATGGTTCCCTTTGGGTGATAAGAGCAGCGTACAACGGTGATTTGAGATGAATAGTAGAGTGGTCCCACTTAAATTAGCTTTATTAGATAGTTTTCTTAGTACAGCTAATCAGCTGTACCAGTGATTGTCTGAGAGCTTCGTGCCTCTTCCTCGTGTTGATATTTAGAGTTCAAACCACTTTAGATATGGGCTGCAGCTCCCCATCTTTCCTGGTCTGGGAGGTGAGATTAATTTTCTTCACCTTGTTTTGAGGTTCAAAGTTCCAACCATTTCAAACGTGTAGCTACCGCTTCACCCTTTTCTGGTCTAATGTTAATTTCTTTACCAATCCTTTTATGCACTCTGGCCGAAGGGGGCGATTCCGTCAGGCTGATACGGTCTCTGACCTCACTCGGGGCGTGGCTACTTACTATGCACAGTTTATAGGAGATAGATTCTCCTATAAACTCCTATAAAATCACATTTCTACCTTAACAAAAATCATTTTTCATATTTTAAATACAATGTTAAGGATGGAGACTTCATACATGTAGTGTATATACTTTTCAAGGTACAGTATTTCCTTCAGAACCTTTTTAATGATATCAGAAAATGTGACTGACCAGCTCAAATCGGTCTTATGTATCATTTTTTTGAAAATGTTTTTATATTGGATGAAAGTAGAGACTCAGAGCTACAAAATGGTATATCATACACTGTAATTGAGGAACAATGGAAAGTAAGTATACTTTGAAAGTTCATCAACTTGGAAACTCACATTTGAGAAAAGGGCTTTTTAATGTTTTGGTACCTAGAGAGCTCTCCTTTGCCTGCACCCATTCAGCATTGTTCACACCCTCTTAAGCCAGCCCCACCCACCTATTTAAGGATTCACATGTGAAGTCATGTGCTAAACAGTGAGTAGTGTAGTAAGGATTAATAAGACTAAAAATGGTGGTAACCTACAATAAGGAGCAATTCCAGGTAAACATAGTTTCCAGTTAATAAAAAAAATATATTAGACACACTTGTCTAAATTGATGGGTCATATGAAATAAATGCCATAATCCCCAGCTACAGTGGGGTGGTGGAAAAGTATAAATAATTTCAAATTCCTTATATTAAATCAGACGTCACAAATCTATTTTTTTTCATTTTTTATTGACGATAGCCAGGGGCACACTCCGACATAATTTACAAACGAAGCATTTATGTTTAGTGAGTCGGCCAGATCACAGGCAGTAGGGATGATCAGGGATGTTCTCTTGAAAAGTGAGTGAATTGGACAATTTTCCTGTCAAAATGTAATAAGTACTTTGTGTCGAGGAAAATGTATTGAGTAAAGAAGTACAATATCAGAAATAGATAGTGTCAATATAAATAACATACATTTACATTACATTTATGTCATTTAGCAGACGCTCTTATCCAGAGCGACTTACAAATTGGTGCGTTCACCTTAAGACATCCAGTGGAACAGCCACTTTACAATAGTGCATCTAAATCTTTTAAGGGGGGGGGGGGGTGAGAAGGATTACTTTATCCTATCCTAGGTATTCCTGAAAGAGGTGGGGTTTCAGGTGTCTCCGGAAGGTGGTGATTGACTCCGCTGTCCTGGCGTCGTGAGGGAGTTTGTTCCACCATTGGGGGGCCAGAGCAGCGAACAGTTTTGACTGGGCTGCGCGGGAACTGTACTTCCTCAGTGGTAGGGAGGCGAGCAGGCCAGAGGTGGATGAACGCAGAGCCCTTGTTTGGGTGTAGGGCCTGATCAGAGCCTGGAGGTACTGAGGTGCCGTTCCCCTCACAGCTCCGTAGGCAAGCACCATGGTCTTGTAGCGGATGCGAGCAACAACTGGAAGCCAGTGGAGAGAGCGGAGGAGCGGGGTGACGTGAGAGAACTTGGGAAGGTTGAACACCAGACGGGCTGCGGCGTTCTGGATGAGTTGTAGGGGTTTAATGGCACAGGCAGGGAGCCCAGCCAACAGCGAGTTGCAGTAATCCAGACGGGAGATGACAAGTGCCTGGATTACTACCTGCGCCGCTTCCTGTGTGAGGCAGGGTCGTACTCTGCGGATGTTGTAGAGCATGAACCTACAAGAACGGGCCACCGCCTTGATGTTAGTTGAGAACGACAGGGTGTTGTCCAGGATCACGCCAAGGTTCTTAGCGCTCTGGGAGGAGGACACAATGGAGTTGTCAACCGTGATGGCGAGATCATGGAACGGGCAGTCCTTCCCGGGAGGAAGAGCAGCTCCGTCTTGCCGAGGTTCAGCTTGAGGTGGTGATCCGTCATCCACACTGATATGTCTGCCAGACATGCAGAGATGCGATTCGCCACCTGGTCATCAGAAGGGGGAAAGGAGAAGATTAATTGTGTGTCGTCTGCATAGCAATGATAGGAGAGACCATGTGAGGTTATGACAGAGCCAAGTGACTTGGTGTATAGCGAGAATAGGAGAGGGCCTAGAACAGAGCCCTGGGGGACGCCAGTGGTGAGAGCGCGTGGTGAGGAGACAGATTCTCGCCACGCCACCTGGTAGGAGCGACCTGTCAGGTAGGACGCAATCAAGCGTGGGCTGCGCCGGAGATGCCCAACTCGGAGAGGGTGGAGAGGAGGATCTGATGGTTCACAGTATCGAAGGCAGCCGATAGGTCTAGAAGGATGAGAGCAGAGGAGAGAGAGTTAGCTTTAGCAGTGCGGAGGGCCTCCGTGATACAGAGAAGAGCAGTCTCAGTTGAATGACTAGTCTTGAAACCTGACTGATTTGGATCAAGAAGGTCATTCTGAGAGAGATAGCGGGAGAGCTGGCCAAGGACGGCACGTTCAAGAGTTTTGGAGAGAAAAGAAAGAAGGGATACTGGTCTGTAGTTGTTGACATCGGAGGGATCGAGTGTAGGTTTTTTCAGAAGGGGTGCAACTCTCGCTCTCTTGAAGACAGAAGGGACGTAGCCAGCGGTCAGGGATGAGTTGATGAGCGAGGTGAGGTAAGGGAGAAGGTCTCCGGAAATGGTCTGGAGAAGAGAGGAGGGAATAGGGTCAAGCGGGCAGGTTGTTGGGCGGCCGGCCGTCACAAGACGCGAGATTTCATCTGGAGAGAGAGGGGAGAAAGAGGTCAGAGCACAGGGTAGGGCAGTGTGAGCAGAACCAGCGGTGTCGTTTGACTTAGCAAACGAGGATCGGATGTCGTCAACCTTCTTTTCAAAATGGTTGACGAAGTCATCTGCAGAGAGGGAGGAGGGGGAGGGGGAGGAGGATTCAGGAGGGAGGAGAAGGTGGCAAAGAGCTTCCTAGGGTTAGAGGCAGATGCTTGGACTTTAGAGTGGTAGAAAGTGGCTTTAGCAGCAGAGACAGAAGAGGAAAATGTAGAGAGGAGGGAGTGAAAGGATGCCAGGTCCGCAGGGAGGCGAGTTTTCCTCCATTTCCGCTCGGCTGCCCGGAGCCCTGTTCTGTGAGCTCGCAATGAGTCGTCGAGCCACGGAGCAGGAGGGGAGGACCGAGCCGGCCTGGAGGATAGGGGACATAGAGAATCAAGGGATGCAGAAAGGGAGGAGAGGAGGGTTGAGGAGGCAGAATCAGGAGATAGGTTGGAGAAGGTTTGAGCAGAGGGAAGAGATGATAGGATGGAAGAGGAGAGAGTAGCGGGGAGAGAGAGCGAAGATTGGGACGGCGCGATACCATCCGAGTAGGGGCAGTGTGGGAAGTGTTGGATGAGAGCAAGAGGGAAAAGGATACAAGGTAGTGGTCGGAGACTTGGAGGGGAGTTGCAGTGAGGTTAGTGGAAGAACAGCATCTAGTAAAGATGAGGTCGAGCGTATTGCCTGCCTTGTGAGTAGAGAGGGAAGGTGAGAGGGTGAGGTCAAAAGAGGAGAGGAGTGGAAAGAAGGAGGCAGAGAGGAATGAGTCAAAGGTAGGCGTGGGGAGGTTAAAGTCGCCCAGAACTGTGAGAGGTGAGCCGTCCTCAGGAAAGGAGCTTATCAAGGCATCAAGCTCATTGATGAACTCTCCGAGGGAACCTGGAGGGCGATAAATGATAAGGATGTTAAGCTTGAAAGGGCTGGTAACTGTGACAGCATGGAATTCAAAGGAGGCGATAGACAGATGGGTAAGGGGAGAAAGAGAGAATGACCACTTGGGAGAGATGAGGATCCCGGTGCCACCACCCCGCTGACCAGAAGCTCTCGGGGTGTGCGAGAACATACATTATGTATAAGAACAATATCAATTAACGATATCAGTGATAGACGAGGTAGTTTTATGCATACAATCCAGGGTAAAGTGGCTAAGCAGCAGTATAAAAAAACAGTAGCAGCAACATATGTGTGTTAGGAGAGAGTCATGTGAATAGAGGCACTGCAGATAGTGCCGATGACTGGTCCATCTAAACCACGCATGAACAAGGGAATCTATATTCGGAGAGCCTGTTTCTGTCCTGCCCTTGACTTTGTTGCAGGGCATGTGATGTCCGTAGCCTCCTCGTCCCAAAACTCCCTGATCATGTCAAAAAGATTTGTCCAGTCCAGGTGGTGCTTTTACAGGCCGACCATCTATGGGAGGAAGGATGCGCAGCAGCTGAAACCTGGTCCCGACAGTCCGAACGCTCCTTGGCGACAACACCATTGACACTGTAAAACAGGGAATAACAAAAAATCAGAAGACATTACAACCCTGCACAACATCAATTCACCTCCCAATTTTAGATAAGAATTACGGCATACAATGAAAATGTTTTTTTTTTACCTGAAGTGCTGGTACTGCTTGATCTGTGGCAGCGGCATGAAGTACAGAGCTGGTGTTGTCAGCCATAGCTTTCCACCAGCACCGTTCCATCCTCCAGGTCAACCAGCTGTGAGATGTTGACCACTGTCACGGTGCTGTCCTTCACGACACCAGCAATCTCAGACAAAGTGTTCACTCTGGTCTTTCTGAAGAGCTGCTTGATGAGGCCAAAGCACCAGTCAGGGGCAAACTTGGTGTGGCCTGTGATCAGGCAGTGAAGGTCTAGATTGTGCTGGAGCTTGTGCATAAGAGCACAAACATATTATTGTTTTGGCCACTGCAGTTCTCAATTCAGGTTCAGACGTGTTTTCCCAACTCCGTAGTTGAAGAAATGGTTAATGTATTTGATGACTGCGCTGCTGCCTTTGCTTGCTTGGGCCAGCTCTTTTTTGGATGACTGTATGACTGGTGAAATAGAGTCAGGCATGTTCTACTGATTGATGCTGAATGACAAATTCCAGATATAAATATTTTAGCATTATTATACAATAGATATGAAATGTAATTCTGAGATATCACTACACACAGTTCGTACAGGGAATGTAAGCTACTGCAGCTAGCCAGCCATCTAACATCAACTGTCTGTCTAACAGCAAGCTTTAACTAGCAATACAAACCGATTGTCATAGCTAGCTAAAGTCAACCAATAGGCTCAAGGTTAGCTAGTTAGCTAGCCGATTGAATACTAACATCGTTTGACATGTTTCTATGAACTTTACGGATACAATTTGGATTTTTTTGTCTGCCTGTTGTGACTGTGTTTGAGCCTGTGGATTACTGAAGAAAACGCGCAAACAAAATGAAGGTTTTTGGATATAAAGAGAGACTTTACCGAACAAAACAAACATTTATTGAATAAATGAATGTCTTCTGAGTGCAATCATATGAAGATCATCAAAGGTAAGTGATTAATTTTATCTCTATTTCTGACTTGTGTAACTCTTCTACTTGGCTGGTTACTGTTTGTAATGATTTGTCTCCTGGGCTGTTCTTAAATAATCGTAAGAAATGCTTTCGCCGTAAAGCATTTTTTAAATCTGACACCGTGGTTGGATTCACAAGAAGTTAATATTTAAACCTATGTCAAATAGTTTTATCTTTTCTGAATTTTTATAATGAGTATTTCTGTATTTGAATTTGGCCCCCCTGCAATCTCACTGGATGTTGGCCAGGTAGGACGCTAGCGTCCCACATACCCTAGAGAGGTTAAGAGAATATCTTAATTAAGAGAATAGCCAGCCAGTGTCCTTGGGGGGGGGGGGCGTAGGGTGTCTGAACTACGTGGGGGGGGGGCTGAGCAAAAGGAGATGAATCACATTTGGGGGGCAGGCACCGGGTTTAGGGGAAGGAGGCACAGTGCGGGGTAAAGAGACTTAATGGAATTATGAGACATCATAAGAACAGGTGCTTTTGGATTCACTCTTTACCTCCCACACCCCAGTCCCATCCCTTCCCTGACTCTCCAAGAGCAAATGGGTGAGACTTCAACCCCTACGGGAGGCTGACTCACCACAAAATAGAACATGGAATGGCTTTATTTCAAGCCAAACAAGAAGCGCGTGTCCCCGTCCTTATAATGCTGTATGTAGGTGAGCCTGTTGGGTGCCCACGCAACATGAGAAGGGAGGCGATAGAGGGAGAGAGTGGAGTGCAGAGAGGGAGGAGGAGAAGAGGAATGGAGCAGGGGACGACTCACAGATTTTATTTTAATTGCCAAGCTCATGTCATAACAGTCCTCCCTCACGTCAATAGGCCTAAAACAGTCCCTTCAGAAAGGTTTCATACCCCTTCACTTATTCCAAATTTTGTTGTGTTACAGACTGAAATCAAAATGGATTAAATAAATTTAAGAAATCTCACCCATCACACAATAATACCTACATTTTGATGATTCATAAAAAATTAAATGCAGAAATATCTCATTTACATATGTTACGAATCCTTTTGGCCCGGCGGGGGGGGGGGGTTCGAAACCCGTAACAACTCATGCAAAGTGTAAAAGTGACAAAGTAACGGTGAGAAGGAAATAACCACAGACAAACTAATATCTACTGTCAAACACTCAGGGTTTATTTGCAAACACTCAGTAAAGGGGGGGGGGGGGACCCAAGGAAAGAAACAAATATCCAAAAATAATCTTAAACTAGACTAGACAATACAGCTAACTAACTAACCAAAAATACAGTGTATTGACACCCCTGAGTCAAATATATATTAGAATCACCTTTGGCAGTTGTGAGTCTTTCTGGGTCGGTCTTGAAGAGCTTTGCACACCTGGATGATACAAAATTAGCTTATCCTTATTTATAAAATTCTTCAAGTTCTGTCAAATTGTTTGTTGATCATTGCAAGATCACCATTTTCAAGTCTCACCATTAATTTGCAAGCACATTTAAGTCAAAACTGTAACTCGGACTCCTCAGGAACATTCACTGTCTTCTTGGTAAGCAACTCCAGTGTAGATTATTGTCCTGCTGAAAGGTGAATTCATCTCCCAGTGTCTGGTGGAAAGCAGACTGAACCAAGTTTTCCTCCAGGATTTTGCCTGTGCTTAGCGCCATTACATTTATTTTTTATTCTGAAAAACTCCCTAGTCCTTAACAATTACAAGCATACCCTTAACATGAAGCAGCTACCACAATGCTTAAAAATAACACTTTTTCCTGAACGCCAATCATTACATGTGGAGGAAACTCTCCAATTACAGGTGCCAAGCTTGAAGTGTCATATCCAAGAAGACGAGGCTGTAATCACCGCCAAAGGTGCTTCAACAAAGTACTGAGTCTGAATACTTACGTAAATTTAGTATTTCCGTTATAATTTTTTCTAACTTTGGGAAAATGTCTAAAAAACTGTATTTGCTTTGTCATTATGGGGTATTGTTTGTAGAATGATGAAAAAAATACATTTTAGAATAAGGTTATAAAGAAAATTTGGAAAAATTGAAGGGATCTGAATACTTTTCAAATGCACTGTATTTATTGTATGTTTGCATTTTTACTGAATGTGTGGTTACAGTATGCTGTTAGACATTTATTGCATTTGTGTTCCTTTCTTGTTTGAGTGCACACAAACAATATACAGTACAACAACAAAATCTTAGTCTTCACACTGAAATAGGTTTTGATAGTGGTGTTTTGAATGTGTCACAGTAGTGGGATCTCGGTTGTCACTAAGTTAGATTCATTTGATGTGTGTGTTTCATTTGTATGCAGAGTTTCATCTTGAGCAGGGAGTAGACAATTTGTATTGCTGAATTGTATTATTGTATTGTTTCATTTTGCAAGATTCTGTGGTGTTTGGGGAAATTGGCCATTTTGTGTTTTGAGTGCCTGAGATGTAATTTCAATAAACATGTGTTAACAATTGAGAAAAACTGTAAGATTAATGGACTAACTAAGTCTGGATAAGAGTTTCTGCTAAATTACTCAAATGTAAATATGTTGTTCCATGGGGTACAAAATGGTCAAAACTACACTTCACAGATACTCATATGAACTGACATATGAACTGACATATACCTTGTAGGTATAATGAGACCCTTTTCTACCCAAAACGTTGAATATAAAGTACGATCACCACTGTGGTTTGATAGGTGGGGGCTATATACGGATGGGATCTATTAGCATATTTGCGAGTGTGGTCAAATATACTGTATGTGTATTTGTGCCAACCATCAGTGGACATTTTCTAACAGTTTAAGTGTTTGATGGTTAAGCACATTCTTAGACACGGTTTATTCTGCAAACTTGGTAATAAAATGTGTCAGTAATGAGTTGCACTGCGGAGAGGTTATTGTACATTTTTCAGCAACTAAATGGCAACTGTGTCACGTTCTGACCTTTATTTCCTTTGTTTTGTCATTATTTAGTATGGTCAGGGCGTGAGTTGGGTGGGCAGTCTATGTTTGTTTTTCTATGTTTTGGGGTATTTCTATGTTTCGGCCTAGTATGGTTCTCAATCAGAGGCAGGTGTCATTAGTTGTCTCTGATTGAGAATCATACTTAGGTAGCCTGGGTTTCACTGTGTGTTTGTGGGTGATTGTTCCTGTCTCTGTGTTTTGCACCAGATAGGGCTGTTTTGGGTTTTCACGTTTCTTGTTTTTGTTAGTTTGTTCATGTGAAGTGATTTATTAAAACATGAATCAAAACAACCACGCTGCGCTTTGGTCTGCCTCTCCGTCAATGGAAGAAATCCCTTACAAACTGGTTGCCAGAATTTGCAATATCTTGACTGGAAACCTCTTTTCAGTAAATTATTGAATAAGTCACAATAACCTACTGCTAAAATATTGCCAGCAACCTACAGGACACTTGCTGCTATTAGCAGTCTTGACATCCTGCACATTTGTCATACATGGTTTGACTCAAAACCTGCAGTCCCCACGGTTATATCCATGGGTTTAGGGTAATAAAATATTGTGTGGATGAAGTGCGGGCGGGTTGTATAAAGAGAAAACGTTACCTTTAAAAATCCATAAATGTATCATTATTGTGCAATATACATCTATATGCTACATTTAGGTTTTTATTTAATTATTTTAGGCTGGCATTAGTGCGCAAGCTTTATGGCCTAACTGTATAGTGCCAAATAGGCTACACTGCCACTTGCCAAATGCTTTTGGGAATGGGCAGAAAAAGTCCATGTGGAAACAGGGAGGCAAAACGGACAATGTCAGGGTTTAATTCAATAAAAGAAAAGCTGTGAAATGGAGAGTTGAAAATGAAGAGGAAGGAGGGCCAGAAAGGTCATGTTATGGAATGATTTGATGAAGTGATAATGGAGGATGATAGCAGTCTACTCCCCACAATGAACCTCACTTGCCAGCAGTAATACCTCCTCTAGGAGGTTAGGGCTGATTGGCAAGGCCATGTGAATTCCCTCTGACCTCCAATCTCTGATGTGTTATGTATGATGATTGTGAGTCGCTACACAAATTTGACACAATACAGGGACTTCAAATAGGCCTGTGGCACGTCAAGGGAACTTTAGCCTACTGTTCAGATGGGTTACATGGAAACTGAAATCTGGACACTGACTGTAAGTCTGTAACCTCTCAAATAGCCTTAATGTTAACTCCTGCAGAATTAAGCATTTGACTCGAGAACAGAGCGGGAGAAATAGGATTTCTTTCTTTCAGCATCTTGAGAGAATGCAAATGCACAGTTAGATACCGCCTGTAGAGGTGTTATCTTTATCAGCATCTTATAACAGCTGGTAGTACTTCAACCATAGAAAATATGCATCCAAGCTGAACTGAAATCTTATCAGAAAACATGTTGGGTCTTTCTCACAGCCTTCTATTTCCTTACAAGCCGGTCAAAATGATCTCATTTGGAAAGTTTGCAGAGAAATCGTTCCCGTTTTGACATGTTCTTCGCCGCCCCTGAACGTCTTTGCTCCGTGAAAGAAGCAGAGATGACAAAGAAAACGTCACCGATATCATTAGATTGAAGCATTCATTTTAACGATTTATGACGTTTTTCTGGTGAGCAAGGATTTGTGTTGTCTTCTGTATAACACTTTGTGACATCTGCTGATGTAAAAAAAGGGCTTTAAAAATACATTAAATTGATTGATTCTTAAGCAACATACAGTATAATGACATAAGAGAAGCTGCCTGTATCTAATTATAGACAAGTTGACTAACAAATAGCCTACCAATATATTGGAAATTATAAGCAGAAACAGATTTAAAATCAGGAAAAATAAATCCTGCACCCACTGTCAGAAAATCATTCCATCGTCTCTGACTGTAGCCTACAGGGCATTTTCGATATTAGTGTGTTAGGGTCGGGTACAGGCCTCAGATTTCTCATTTATTACATCTAGTTGGGCAGTTGCAGATGGGTTATTATCAATTGCAGGCAGGTGCAGGTGAATAAACAGCTGATCTGTGTGCCACTGATTGGCAGCATACTGTAACAGCAGCAGTCTATCAGAGTAGTGCAGGGGTGGCTTATTCTAGAAGTGGCTTTCAGCCTGCTCTTTTTGGTTTCCCATAAGAGGGAATGTCATAGCGTGCTGACTTCATAAACATTAAGCTTGTACACAGGGCTTGAGTTTGAAGTGGAGGGAGTAGCATGTCTCGCGAGGAGGCAAAAAAATAGATTATGGCTTGGAAAATGTGAATATTTTCAGAAAAAGTTAGGTAATTGGTTAAGCCTGAGCCTTGCGTTGATGGACATGATTATGGTAAAGATAAGTTTGGTCCAGTGGGAGTGAGATTTTTGAAGAGGGTGGAACCAGGCATTTTGGGTAGTTTTAAGGTTGAGTGGAAAATATGGTTGGTGCTGTTGAGTCGGTGAAGGTAACCCGAAGTGGACTTGTGATGTGTGTTTGTATTTCTTCAGATCAGAGGGAGCAGGCACTCCGCTCGACCGCAAACTTGGGGAAAGACCTGTTACTTGCTTTGGGCACAGGTACACTTTTGAAGTGAATGATTTCTGGGGTCGCGTTAAGTGTGTAGGTAGAGCAATTGAAGTTGAACATTCCTGGTGTTTGTGACACCTGCTGTTTGGGGTGACGCAGATCCGGTGTGGAGTGTGACGAAACAGATGTGACGCTGTCCTTTCTTTTGAATTTTGAGTCTCTACCTGACAAAGTCATGTTAGGATATATCAGTTATCCTGTTAGAGCTTTTGTGGTGAATCCACTGCGCTGTTTCAGGTGCAACGTTCATAGTCATGTTGCAGCAATGTGTAGGAGGGAGATTCCAAGATGTGGGAAGTGTGCAGAAAGGCATGGGACAGAGGATTGTGTGGTTTTGGTGGATAGAGTTGTGTGTCCACTGTAGGGTGTTCATGTTGCTGGGGATCGGAAGTGTCTGGTGCGAGAGAGGCAGGTTGAATTGGCCAGAGTCCGAGTAGTGCTGAGGGTGTCGTATGCTGAGGCAGTGAAATAAGTGGAAGGCGATGGGTCAAGGGTGAGGGATCCTGAGAGGATCTTTAGTGAGTTGTACATTTGTGCCAGCAAAAAAAGCATAGGGCAATGAGTGAGTTGTGGTTCTTTAAGGTTGGCTTCTTAGTGTTCATATCAATGGTTGTCATCTGTACTGCAGAAATGGAATGTAAACTCAGAGAATAGATGTTGTGGTGGCAGCTGCAGAGAAGTATTTGGGTACACAAGATTTAACTTCAGAAGAGTTACAGGGTGTGTTGACCGGTGGTGTCCCGTCCTCCTAGGCCATTGGCATGGTGCAGGAGCAGATAGGGTCAAAGTAGTGGAATGGGTTAGTCTGTTTTAATGAGAGTAGGTAGCAGCTGCAGAAAAGTGTTAAAGAAACTTGCTCCCTTCGGTCTCAACATACTGCGATCATGGGGTTTTTGCTATCCATTGTAAATATTTGTTGCCCTATGTAGCCAAATGGTATCTATAATTGTATGTTATCCATTCATGCTTTTTATATATTTTATTTGTATCTGTAAATCAGCTTGTCAGCTTGTCTGTCGAAATGTTGGTTGTAAAATTTTTGCATCTGAGCTCCTAGTGTGAGGCTCTTCTTTGATTTTTCAAGCTGCAGAGAAGTATCTGGGTGTATGACATCTTACTGCAGAAGAGTTAATGGTGTGGTGATTTAAAAAATATATAAAATGGTGGTATATAGGTGTAGGGTCAGTTGGCGGTGTAAGTTTTCCCTTTAAGGAAAAGGACAAATTAAGAGAATTTAATGTAGGTAGGCCATAACTGGCCTCACACTTTAGTACAGTAGGTGATGGTGTATGCACCTTTAAGTTGAATGTGATCTCCCAACCCATTCAAAAAGAGGAAGATGCTTGTACATTCAGTTATAAAGGCTGACAGAGTGCCTTCAGAAAGTATTCACAATCCTGTGTCCACATTTTGTCGTGTTACAGCCTGAATTCAAAGTGGATTAAGGATGCAATATTTAACTTGTTGGGCAACCCCACCAACTTCACATGGAAATTGTAGTTATAGATCTGCCATTCGCATTGAAAGCAAGTCTAAGAAGTGGTAGATATGTTCTATGTTCTATATGCAAATTTTCTTTGCTTCCGGGTTCTTAAGTTTCATTTTTGTATCTTTTACTTTCGGTTTTGTACACCGGCTTCAAAAAGCTGAAAATACTATATTTCTGGTTATTGAAAAGATATTTCACAGTGGTTTAGATTGTGCAATTATTCTCTACAATTACTTCTTTTGTCACATAAACAGAAATTAGGGGAACTATTAGAATTTTAGCAACCAGGAAATGGCGGAGCAATTTCTGCATATTACAACTTTAAATTGAAAATGTTGTCACTGGTTAACACACAATATCAAAGAATATCAAAGAATTATGTTTTTTGAAGTGTTTGTAAATATATTAAAAAATGAGAAGTGGAAACGTCTTGAAGTCAGTAAGTATGGCAAGCCTAAATAAGATCAGGAGTACATGTGCTTAACAAGTCACATAATAAGATGCAGGGACTCACTTTCTGTGTAATAGTGTTTAACATGATTTTTGAATGCCTACAGTGCCTTGCAAAATAATTCACCCCGCTTGGCATTTTGTACCCCACACATCTGTAAGATCCCTCAGTCGAGCAGTGAATTTCAAATACAGGTTCAACTACAAAGACCAGTGAGGTTTCCCAATGCCTCACAAAGTAGGGAACCTACTAGTAGATGGGTAAAAAATAAATAAATCAGACTTACACTTTGGATGGTATATTAATATACCCAGTCACTACAAAGATACAGGCGTCCTTCCTAACTCAGTTGCCGGAGAGGAAGGAAACAGCTCAGGGATTTTACCATCAGGCCAATGGGGACTTTAAAAAAGTTACAGCGTTTAATGGCTGTGATAGGAGACAACTGAGGATGGATCAACAACATTGTAGTTATTCCATAATACTAACCTAATTGACAGAGTGAAAAGAAGAAAGCATGTACAGAATAAAAACACATTCCGAAACATGCACCCTGTTTATAACAAGGCACTACAATTATACTGCAAAACATGTGGCAAAGCAATTAACACTTTTTATACAGGAAAAAAATATATGTTTGTGGTAAATCCAATGCAACACATTACTGAGTACCATTCTCCATAATGTTAAGCATAGTGGTGGCTGCATCATGTTATATGTATGCTTGTCGTCTTTAGGGACTGGAGAGTTTCAGGTTCAAAAATAAACTAAATGGAGTTAAACACAGGCAAAGTCCTGGAGGAAAATGTGGTTCATTCTGCTGTCCACCAGACACTGGGAGATGAATTCACAGGACAATAAACGAAAACACAAGGCCAAATATACACTGGAGTTGCTTACGAAGAACACATTGAATGTTCCTGAGTGGCCGAGTTACAGTTTTGACTTAAATCTGCTTGATTATGGAAAGATTTGAAAGTGAATGTTTAGCAATGATCAACAACCAATTTGACAGAGCTTGAAGAATTTTTAAAATAATAATGGGCAAATATGTGTGCAAAGCTTTTAGAGAATTACCCAGAAATGTAATCGCTTCCAATTGTGAATCTAACATGACTCAGGAGTGTGGATACTTATGTAAATTAAATATGTCTGTATTTAATTTCAAATAAATTTGCTAACATTTAATCTTTATTCAATTGGTATTAGTTTATCTTTAGCTTTTGAAAATGCCCAAAGAGCATTTAACACCATACAACAGAATCTGTATGATTTAAAGCGGATTCTAAATTCGGGTAAAACAAAATGCATGGTATTTTCAAATGCCAGGAATTTTATTTTAATTTTATTTAACTAGGCAAGTCAGTTAAGTACAAATTCTTATTTTCAATGACAGCCTAGGAACAGTGGGTTAACTGCCTGTTCAGGGGAAGAACAACAGATTTGTACCTTGTCAGCTCGGGGGTTTGAACTTGTAACCTTCTGGTTACTAGTCCAAAGCTCTAACCACTAGGCTACCCTGCCGCCCCGTTACAAATCATGTCATTGCTACATTGGCTGGACATACTATAGAGCAAGTTAAAGTGTACAAATATTTGGGTGTGTGGGTTGATGAAAAGCTGAGCTTCACTGTGCATGTAGAGAACTTGATAAGGAAGCTCAAGCTGAATATAGGATTTTATTACCGGCATAAGGCTTGTTTTTCTTTTGAGGCCAGGAAGGAGCTGGTACGATGTACATTACTGTCGGTTTTAGATTTTAGTGATGTTATATATATGCAGACCTCAGCCACTACCCTGAGATTCAGTGTATCATGCAGCCCTCAGGTTCATTACAAATCAGAAACGTCTAACACATCATTGTGATCTCTTCAGTGCTGTTGTCATTGACCTTGCGTAGGCTTAAACACTGGTATACACTGATTTATAAGGCCATATTGGGTAAAATGCCATTTTATCGCTGTTCTTTTTTATTCAGGTCAGTAAATTAATATAATTTACGGTCCCATTCTGATTTGCTTCTAACAGTACCAAAAATTAGAACAGGTCATGGTAGAAATAGTTTTAGTTACTGGAATTCTCTCCTGAACATTTTTAAAATGTGATGATCTAGTTTCGTTGGTGGAGTTTAAACACTTGATCGATGTCTACATCATAGAATAGTAATTGTTTTAAGGCCAGCTGTTTTTAGTCAAGACGTTTGTGTTTTTGATGTAAAATGTTGTTGTATTGTAAGTGTGTTTATAGTTTTGTTTAATGTTGTGTTAGTAAGTTGTTTTGTCTGAAACGTTGTTCCCTCTGCTGCTATTGGACCAGGTCTCTCTTGGAAAAGTGATGTTCTCAATGAGAAAAAAACGGTATAAATAAAGATAAAATAAAATAAATAAACAATTCTAAGACATGTTTTCACTTTGTCCTTTGACATTATGGAGTATCGTTTGGATGGGTGAGATAAAATACATAGATGTAGTCAATTTTGAATCATGGTTGTAACACAACAAAATGTGGAATCAGTCAATGGGTATGAATTATTTCTAAAGGCACTGTCAGTGCACGTGGTTCCAAAGAACAAAAATACATTACATTTATAGCTAGTTTCAATATAATTGTAATACTCACTTTCATTCAACAGAATCATAAAAAACTTAAACTGGAACATTTCCACTGCAGGTCGGCACGAATACAACATATTTTAGACCATGCCCCTCTTGAATCTAGGGGGCAGTATTTTCATTTTTGAAAAAAATAACGTCCCCAAAGTAAATGGCTATTTTGTCAGGACAAGATGCTAGAATATGCATATCATTGACAGCTTAGGATAGAAAACACTCTAACGTTTACAAAACTGTAAAGATATTGTCTGTGAGTGCCCCAGGTTTTGAAAGCGCTGCGTTCCAATGAGTCCCTATTGAGCTGTGAATGAGCTATCAACCAGATTACGCTGTCTACGTATTCCCCAAGGTGTCTACAGCATTGTGACGTAGTTTTACGCATTTATTTTGAAGAATAGCCGTAAGCGGCTACATTGCGCAAGTGGTCACCTGATGGCTCCCAGGGTGACTCTTGCGTAAAATACAGAGGTAGCCATTACTCCAATCGGTCCTACTGAAAAACGAATTGTCCCGATGGATATATTATTGAATAGATATTTGAAAAACACCTTGAGGGGGGATTATAAACAACGTTTGCCATGTTTCTGTCGATATTATGGAGCTAATTTGGAATATTTTTCTATGTTTTCGTGACTGCAATTTCCGGGCGATTTCTCAGCCAAACGTGAAGAACAAACAGAGCGATTCACCTACAAAAATAATATTTTTGGAAAAAAGGAACATTTTCTATCTAACTGGGAGTCTCGTGAGTGAAAACATCCGAAGCTCATCAAAGGTAAATTATTTAATTTGATTGCTTTTCTGATTTCCGTGACCAAGTTACCTGCTGCTAGCTGGACAAAATGCTATGCTAGGCTATCAATAAACTTACACAAATGCTTGTCTAGCTTTGGCTGTAAAGCATATTTTGAAAATCTGAGATGACAGGGTGATTAACAAAAGGCTAAGCTCTGTCTCAATATATTTAATTTGTGATTTTCATGAATAGGAATATTTTCTAGGGATATTTATGTCCGTTGCGTTATGCTAATTAGTGTCAGGCGATGATTACGCTACCGCATGCGGGATGGGGAGTCACTTGAGGTTTGTTAGTTAGCAAGCCAGCCATCGAACTCCAGCTGGCTAGCTAACAGCAAGCCTTAGCTTGCAATGAAAATAACTTTGACAAAATTAGAAATGTGAAATATTTGAAACTGTAGCTAGATTCTTACCTGTATACATGGATGAAAACTTCACGTCAGACTGCATATAAGACTGCATTATAAGACATCCTGTGTTGTTTCTGTTTTGTTTGCACAGCTTATTTGGACCGTTGTGTTCCACTGATTTCAAAACATGTTATTTTCAGAGTGAGAGAGAGTCATCATTCATCATCCAGAAGGTAGTTGTAACGGCATTCAGAGGTGGTAGAAGGATCGGACCAAAACACACAGTGTTAAGTGTCCATATAGATTTATTAAAAAACACAACTGAACACTGGAACAAAATAATAAACGTGAAATATACAAAACCGAAACAGTACCGTGTGGCCAAAACACTCACACGGAAACAAACACCCACAAACCAAAAGTGAAACCCAGGCTACCTAAGTATGGTTCTCAATCAGAGACAACTAACGACACCTGCCACTGATTGAGAACCATACTATGCTGAACACAAAAACCAACATAGAAAAACAAACATAGACTGCCCACCCCAACTCACGCCCTGACCATACTAAAGCAAAGAATAATATAACAGAACTATGGTCATAACGTGACAGTAGTCCAACTTTTTCCCACTGACCTTTGTCAATAGCACCTGATAAATTTAGGGCAGCAATGTTATTGAGAGCAGTAGCAACATATTTGCAATTCTCCATGGCTAACGTTATATCTTTAAAAAAAACTGCAGTAGAAAGGATTATGTAGGTATTGTGAGCAAGTTCATTTTATAGACACAAGATTCAACACCGCAGACCAATCCAAACTCATCTCTCGGGAATGTCCAGCCCACTCATTATCTCAGCCAATCATATTTACAGATGGCATACAAGTTTGATATTAAAGCACATGAAAGTTCACATGTTCGAGAAGGCATTTCTGGCAAAAAAATGCATTTTGATTAAAAAAAATAATAATACTGTCAACAGGCTCTCCTGTGAAGTCGTAACTTGCAACATACGCCTAGTTTCTGAATTGGGTCACACATTTTGTGGAAATGTGTTTTTGGAACACTTCACATGACATTTCACATCTGAAAACATGGTTTTGGAGCACTTCACATTTCAAACTTCACATGTGACTCAAGAGGCTGAGGACAGTGTGTGTGTTGCATTTCTGTGCCTGTGTGTATGTGCGTGTCTTGTGAGGGCTGCATTTCACACACTCACATTTTGTGTGTGCGTGTATGTGTGTGTGCTGCCTGTGTTTATGTGCAACACAACAGAACAACAAAATACCGTACCGAGCAGCGTCCGTTGAGAGTCTCCTGTAAAGAGGAGAGAATATACAACAAACGACTCTGAAGAAGTCCATGTTAGTCGATCCTCAATCAAGTTCTCTACACCTGATGCTATAACCAACCTAAAGCAAGGGATACACAGAACATACACAGAGAGAGAGACAGAGAGAGGAGTAAAGACTGTAATGCACTACAATACCTTTGACTTGAGTGAGAGGTGTGAGTGGAAAGTCACTAGGATGAGAAAGGCGAGAGCTAGGCTTGAGAAAGACAATCATTATATATTAATAACACTGGAGACTTCTCCTCCGGCCCACAGCCTCTGTTTGTGGCCCCTATTGATTTTTCACTCAAGTCATTTGATGAGAGTATAGGGACTGACACTTTAATTACGTTTACCGGTAGTCTGTGTGTGGGTGGGTGGGGGGGTGTTTGTGGAGTGGGGGAGTGTGTGTTTGTTACATCATCAATGACTAACTTGGTCATTTGTAAAGACATTTGTGGTTCATGTAGTGTGTCTACTCCCTATGTGCGTCTACTCCCTATGTGCGTCTACTCCCTATGTGCGTCTACTCCCTATGTGTGTCTACTCCCTATGTGTGTCTACTCCCTATGTGTGTCTACTCCCTATGTGCGTCTACTCCCTATGTGCGTCTACTCCCTATGTGTGTCTACTCCCTATGTGCATCTACTCCTTATGTATGTCTACTCCATATGTGTGTGTGTACTCTGTGTGTGTACTGTACGTCCGTGTGTGTACTCTATATGTTATAACTTGTGGTTGCAAATTTCTGACCTCTTTCTTTTCCTAAAACATGTTTAACCGTCTCCTTGCTTCTCCTTGCCTGTCTATCTCAAATGCTCTCCTCTCCATTGTTCTTTATAACTCACTTCAATTTCTTCCCCCACTCTCACTTTCTCTCCCTCTCCCCTTTCCTGTCTTTTTTTTACCACAATTGTTTTACAAAATACAGCCCTGGAATTTTGGTAAGGGCATTTCACTCGGTTGGTTCTTCACAGCTCCGTGAACCTGTCCTGCTGCCACTCCATGCATGAAACCTCAACAACGGCCAAGAGAATAGGGGAAAAAAGACAAACAACAATACAACACACAACGATCTGAAACAATACAACAGAGACATGCACATGAACTCGTACACACACACACACACACACACACTTACAACCGGAGAGGGCAGCATAAACATTGTTTTCCTGGAGGCTGGTCCTACTCTCAGCTTTCCTCCGCTCTCCACTCCTTCTCCTGCAGCTGATCAGGTGCCAGAGGGTCCAGAGGTCATCATGGCATCTGGCTCCACCACGGTCAGTGTTGGACTTGGACATGTGTACACCAGCTAGCTAGCTAGACCACCTCCTGCTGCTATCTAAGTTAGCGCACGTCTTGGGCGGCCTGCTACAGCTAGCAGACAGACATGTTGCAAGCGGGGTATGGTGTTTTTATCAACTCATACATCTGGTCCGCTATTCTCCCTGCATGTAACATCTTGGTGATATTACAGTCACACCTCCTATGTAGGAGAGTGCGCCCTGCTATTTCAATATGTGTCAATAGCCCTTGAGGATGTATGCTAAGTGTGGAAAGCGCTGCCGATTGTACTTAGGATGTGCTGGAAGAAAGTGGGATGGCACTGCTTTTTCTGATTGGTATGTTCCAATATTACGCTTTGGTCCGTTTAAACTATTCTATTCAATTTGTCTGAAATCAAATAACGAAATTGGCAGATCAAGGTTTTCTTTAGGGTTTTCTTTAGGGATGGGGAAATTGAGTTTCCCGAGGCATTGAGCATTTCCATCCAGTTTTGTCAAAAATCGGTTAATTACTCAAGGCTTTGATCAACACGTTGTATACTAGTGGTACCTGCTGGTCAGAAGAATTTAGAACAAATTATTAGAGACGACACCGCACAGGCTGTATCCTTTTTGTCTTCTACAAAAGCAATTTCAAACCAATCAGGTGGTTGTTCGACAGAACAAAGCTTTGGACGCCATTTGATTACCTACTTCTGATAAAGTGACACAAGTATCGGCATACTGCTTCAAAGTAAACAACTTAGCAATTTCGGCTCAAACCTCGGAGCTCCAGTATAAAGCGTAACATCACTAGTTACAATATTGTAACCAATTAATGTGAACGTCTTGTGTAAAGAATGTGTTTGGAGTCATTATTTCATGTTCTGGAACCAACTTAATATATTAATTAACAGAACGTTGATTGAATTGCTGGTAACCCAATTGAAGAAACGTGGATTTGTAATTCCAAAGTGAAGAATCTACTTGGTAAAAAATGAAACGGGGTTGTATGTCTGTTAGTTTGTATTTATGTCATTTATTTTGGTTTAACTGAAGGGAATAGTAATTTGTCTGTTAAAAGAATTAGGGTGCAACTTGAATTATAGGTTTGTCAAATATCAAATATAAAAAGTTGGCATTGAATCATATGTTTAGTTTCAACAAATGTATTTTTGAAATGTATTGAAGCAATTTCTTTGGTTGATCCAAAGAGTATTTTCTTCTACAGTGTGCATTATATTCGCACAAAGCATGCATTTTTCTTCTTCAAATGGGGACTTTTAGCTCCAGTGGGTGAAAATCCATTCTGTAATATCATTTAGTAACTGCCATGTTTTTTGTTGGAGTAAGCATATGTCGATTCGGTCTTACAGTTTTTGACAATTGCTTACACATGATTTCTAAAACTATGGCTCCTTTTCTCTACACTCTACACACAAAACCCCAAAACAAACACACAACATGCAAAACGTCACACATCTCTTGCAAAACCAAACACTTCAATCAAAACTATTTTAACTCTTCTCAAAACTGTTTTTGAATCAAAACTACACACAAACCATCAAATGATTAGCTCTAATACATGCGAACTGCACACAGATGTGACAAATGTAAAAAACTACAATCTTGTGTCTTTTTCATGTTCAGTGTGGAGCCACGGCAGTTTGTTATAGCACTCACACGTACATGTAGGTGCACAAGTATATAAAAGATGTATGCATATTCAGTATATATATACACTATAAATAGAAATGCAAGTGGGAAAAAATGTAATGTATTTATTTCTCAAACACATTGTATTTTCATCCAGATTTCTGGATGAACAGTAACAGACAAAACAAATACAGTAGGAGATAACCAAATAGACTTGTTGATATTAAAAAAAAGCTGTTAGGGTGCATCCTGTCTCCTATTTTTGTCTGGCCACAGCACCTCATAAACATCACAAGCCATGTTCTAACTGGCTGAACATCGGGGGAAGCAGTGTCTGGAGTGGCTTATCCAGCACTGGCATGCCCCATCGTCTATGTCACCACAGGCCTCCTCCTTGTCCTCTTCCTCCTCCTTGTCCTCATCCTCCTCCCCCTCTTACTCTCGCTCCTCTAACTCTCTCTCCAAAATTGGCCTCCATTGTTGTCCAAACCAAGAAAGACAACCTGAATCATATTCATAGTGCTCAACCTTTGATTTCTTAGTGAAGAAATTAGCTATAAGTGTTTTCACACGTGAGCACTGGGTGTAGGTAATGGGTAAATGAGTGTGGCATTTGGAATGGCTGTACTTTCCAAATGAAACACAAGACCTGTAGGTTTTGAACGATGTGTCTAATGTAGAGATCTAGTTTTTTGCAAAAAGTGTGTTTTACAATTGCAAACTGAGTGTAAAGCAGATATTGTGCTTGCAGTTTTGCAGACTTGGTCTAAAGATTAGGTACATGAGTGAATTGTTTCTCTGAGTGTGCCTCAAATACCACTTTTAGTGTGTGATTGTAAAAAAAACTGTGTAACTAAATTTGAAATGTTGTTGTTTACATTTTTACTTGGGCACTTTACACCACTGCTGTCTGATCGTCCAGGATTGAAGATCATCTTCCGGGTGGGCCTGGTGTTGTTGAAGTGCATGCTGGGCTCCCAGGACAAGCGGAAGACGTGTCAGGGCCAGTATGAGACCATGGAGCTCCTCGAGACCATAGATACATGCTACATGCAGGAGGGACTTCTAGTGCGGGAGGTACGACCGCCCACAGCCATACTTAGAATGATTAGACTGTCATGGCCACGTTGCATGCATGCTAAGGGCTATGGTGTAAACTGAAAACATATATATTAATAAAACACTGATATTACAGTCATGATTTCTGCTAAGACCACTGTGCTTACCGACTACTCCTTATGCTCTGTCCCAGACTCTAGAGCTGTCAGTGTCAGAGCGGGACATTGAGAAGAAGCATCTGGCATCGGTGCGGTGCTGGAAGGAGACCCGAGGTGAGTTGCACTGCAAGTTCCTTCCTATAATGCACGGCGCCAAGGCCATCATGGCAGCCGAGCCGCCCAGTTGCCAAGACCTGAAACAGAACCCCACCATCATAGTCAAGTCGCCCCTGGCAACCAAGAGCAATGGGGGGGCCAAGGAAAGGACAAAGACCAGAGAGGCGAAGAATGGGAAGAAGAATAGCTCTTCGACCCCAATGGCAGCCTACCTTGAACCCAACGAGCCCTCTCCCCTCCTCAAAGACACAGCCCTGTACGCCTATGTAGATATTCCATAAAAAAATCTGCCGTTTCCAGCTACAATAGTCATTTACAACATTAACGATCTCTACACTGTATTTCTGATCAATTTGATGTTATTTTAACCTCTTCAGTCGACCCTCTACTTTTTTGAACATTCTGTTAAAAATCGCGCAACATTTCAGCGCCCTGCTACTCATGCCAGGAATATAGTATATGCATTTGCTTAGTCTGTGTGGATAGAAAACACTCAGACGTTTAAAAAACTGGTTAAATCACTGCTGTGGCTTTACCAGAACGGCATTTACATCGAAAAGCACAGGAAAAACTGATCACTGAAAATGGGGAAAATATATCCATGCGCTACTTGAACCCATTGATAAACGTGAACCACAATTAATTGACTGAGGTTGCAGTACCTACAGCTTCCACAGGGTGTCTAGAGTCTTGTCATTTCCCTTCGAGTTTTTTCTTGGTCAAACACATACAGGACACCGTATCTAATCCGGTCTAGGACCGGATATTTTCGTTGAGTTTCTAGCCGGACATTTTTCCAGACGGACAGCTAATGATCTTTACATCGCCTCCTGATGAATTTTATCGCTTATTAACGTTTACTAATACCTAAAGTTGCATTACAAACGTATTTCGAAGTGTTTTGTGAAAGTTTATCGTCGACTTTTTGAATTTTAAAAAATGACGTTACGTTTTGAAACAATGTTTTTTTCGTTTATCACACAGTCTACATATAACGATATCTAGGCTTTATATGGACCGATTTAATCGAAATAAAGACCCAAATAGTGTTTATGGGACATCTAGGAGTGCCAACAAAGAAGATGGTGAAAGGTAATGAATGTTTTCTATTTTATTGTGCGGTTTGTGTAACGCCGAAATGCTAATTATTTTGTTTACGTCCCCTGTGGGTCTTTTGGAGTGTTGCATGCTATCAGATAATAGCTTCTCATGCTTTCGCCGAAAAGCATTTTAAAAATCTGACTTGTTGCCTGGATTCACAACGAGTGTAGCTTTAATTGGCCACCCCACATATGCTCTCTCTAATTCTCTCTCTCTTTCTCTCTCTCGGAGGACCTGAGCCCAAGGACCATGCATCAGGACTACCTGGCATGATGACTCCTTGCTGTCCCCAATCCACCTGGCCTTGCTGCTGTTCCAGTTTCAACTGTTCTGCCTGCGGCTATGGAACCCTAAACTGTTCATTTTTACTCTTGCGGTGCTTTCCTGTTGCACCCTCTACAACCACTGTGATCTCCACCCGGCACAGCCAGAAGAGGACTGGCCACCCCTCATAGCCTGGTTCCTCTCTAGGTTTCTTCCTAGGTTTTTGCCTTTCTAGGGAGTTTTTCCTAGCCACCGTGCTTCTACACCTGCATTGCTTGCTGTTTAGGGTTTTAGGCTGGGGCTATATGAATAGATTTGATTTGATAGAGGACTGAGGGTCTTCCAAATATTGAAAGTGTGTAAATAGTTACCCATGTTATTTTGTAAATGTATATATATATTTTTTTCATATATTTTTTAATCAATAATTATTTTTTCCCATTTTTTTTCCTACATTTTCTTGGGCGGGTGTGTTAGAATACCATTTTGGTATTTTGTATATAGTTATTTGTTTCAAAATGTATACCTTCACCAATTTGGCCACTTGGGTACATTTGGGCTACTTGTGTGGGACACCTAGGGGACTTCGTGATAAATGTCATGTAGCACACTCATTTTGGAAGTTATCATTCTGAAACTTTGCACAAGTACTGTTGCCCTCTTGTATTTTTCACTGAAATTGTCCCCATCATCCTATCTGAATGTTTGTTTTGTCTTGTTCATTTTAAAGATGATGATACAACAATAAAAATGAAAAAACGTATGTTTTTTTTCATTGTATTATCTAAACCAGATCTATTGTTTTATATTCTCCTACATTCAATTCACATTTACACAAACTTCAGAGTGTTTTCTTTCAAATGAAACCAAGAATATGCATATCCTTGGTCCTGGGGCTGAGCTACAGGCGGTTAGATTTGGGTATGGCTTCAGGCGGAAATTGAAAAAAGTAGGGGGGTAGCTGTATTAAACATAAATTCCTTTATCAATGCGTTTTGAAGGAGGGAAACTGGTGGATTATTGAATGAAGTGCGCCAGCTAAACTGAGTTTTTGGGGAAATAAAGAAGGACTTTATCAAACAAAAGGACCATTTGTGATGTAGCTGGGACCTTTTGGAGTGCAAACAGGGGAAGATCTTCAAAGGCATTTATTATATCGCTATGTCTGACTTTCGTGGCGCACCTGCCTGGTTGAAAAATGTTTTTCATGCTTTTGTATGTGGGTCCCTGTCCTCAGATAATCACATGGTGTGCTTTCGTCGTAAAGCGTTTTTTGAAATCTGACACAGCGGCTGGATTAACAAGAAGTTAAACTTCATTTTGATGTATGACACTTGTATTTTCATGAATCTTAAATATTTATATTTCTGTCATTTGAATTTCATGCGCTGGGTCGCTAGCGGAACGCCTGCGCCAGAAAGGTTAATGATGTTGTCCTTTTTGCAGATGAAACTTCGCCCCAGTCTGAGGACCTGAGTGCTCTGGAGCAGGTTTTCGACTTCCGTTCATCTTTTCCTTGATCCTGACTTGTCTCCCAGTCCCTGGCTCTAAAAAACATCCCCACTGCATGATGCTGCCACCACCATGCTTCAGGGAGGAGGGTGCAAGGTTTCCTCCAGACGTGACACTTGGCATTCAGGCCAGAGAGTTGAATCTTGGTTTCATCATAGCAGAGAAAATTGTTTCTCATGTTCTCAAATCAAATCAAAAGCAAGTCAAATCAAATTGTATTTGCCACATGCACCGAATACACCAGGTTTAGACCTTACAGTGAAATGCTTACTTACAAGCCCGTAAACAATGAAACAGTTAAGAAAAAAGTGTCAAAGTATTTACTAATATAAACTGAGAGAAAATATATAACATTTTTTTAAATAAATTATTAAGGAGCAACAATAAAATAACAGCAGGGAGGCTATATACAAGGGGTACTGGTACATTGTCAATGTGTGGGGGCACCGGTTAGTTGAGGTAATATGTACATGTAGGTAGAAGTAAAGTGACTATGCATCGATAATAAACAGAGAGGAGCAGCAGCGTAAAAATGGGGGCTGGGGTGGGGACAAAGCAAGTAGTCTGGGATTAGCTGTTCAGGAGTGTTATGGCTTGAGGGTAAAAGCTGTTAACCTCTTCAACCTATGGGGGCGCTATGTCATTATTGGATAAAAAAAAATGCCCGTTTTAAGCGCAATATTTTGTCACGAAAAGATGCTCGACTATGCATATAATTGGCAGCTTTGTAAAGAAAACACTCTGACGTTTTCAAAACTGCAAAGATATTATCTGTGAGTGCCCCAGAACTGATGCTACAGGCGAAACCAAGATGAAACCTCAAACAGGAAATGAGCAGAATTTTTGAGGCTCTGTTTTACTATCGTCTCCTTATATGGCTGTGAATGTGCCGTGAATGAGCTTATGCTCTCTGCCGTTCGTCCAAGATGTCTGCAGCATTGTGACGTATTTGTAGGCATATCATTGGAAGATTGGCCATAAGAGACTACATTTGCCAGGGGTCCGCCCGGTGTCCTTTGTCTAAGTTGGTGTGTAATTCTCAGCTGCAATCATTTTACCATGCGATTCAGAGGGAGAAGCACACTTCCAGGAACGATACATCATTGAAGAGATATGTAGAAAAACACCTTGAGGATTGATTCTAAACAACGTTTGCCATGTTTCAGTCGATATTATGGAGTTATTTTGGAAAAAGTTTGGCCTTTTTATAACTGAATTTTCGGGTTTTTTTGGAAGCCAAACATGACGCAGAAAACGGACCGATTTCTCCTGCACAAATAATCTTTCAGGAAAACTGAACATTTGCTATCTAACTGAGAGTCTCCTCATTTAAAACATCTGAAGTTCTTCAAAGGTAAATGATTTATTTGAATGTTTTTCTGTTTTTTGTGAAAATGTTGCCTGCTAATGCTAACGCTAAATGCTAATGCTAAATGCTAACGCTAAATGCTAGTTTGCTATGGTTGAGAAGCATATTTTTGAAAATCTGAGATGACAGTGTTGTTAACAAAAGGCTAAGCTTGAGAGCTAGCATATTGATTTCATTTCATTTGCGATTTTCATGAATAGTTAACGTTGCGTTATGGTAATGAGCTTGAGGCTGTATTCACGATCCCGGATCCGGGATGGCTCGCCGCAAGAAGTTAAGAAGCCTTTTGGACCTAGACGGTGCTCCGGTACTGCTTTCTGTGTGGTAGGAGAGAGAACAGTCTATGACTAGGGTGTTTGGAGTCTTTGGCAATTTCTGGGGCCTTACTCTGACACCGCCTGGTATAGAGGTCCTAGATAGAAGGAAGCTTGGCCCCAGTGATGTACTGGGACGTACGCATTACCCTCTGTAGTACCTTGCGGTTGGAGGCCGAGCAGTTGCCATACCAGGCAGTGATGCAACCAGTCATGATGCTCTCGATTGTGCTGCTGTGGAACTTTTTAAGGATCTGAGGACCCATGCCTGAGAGTCTTTAGGTATCTTTTGGCAAAGTCCAAGTGGGCTGTAATGTGCCTTTTACTGAGTGGCTACCGTCTGGTCACTCTACAATAAAGGCCTAATTGGTGGAGATGATTTAAGAATGATGGTGGCCACTGTGTTCTGGGGACCTTCAAATCTGCAGAAATGTTTTGGTACCCTTCCCCAGATCTGTGCCTCGACACAATCCTGTCTCCTAGCTCTACAGACAATTTTTTCGACCTCATGGCTTGGTTTTTGCTCTGATATGCAGTGTCAACTGTGAGACGTTATATAGACAGGTGTGTGCCTTTCCAAATCATGTCCAAAATATAAACGCAACATGTAAAGTGCTGGTCACATGTTTCATGAACTGAAATAAAAAATCCCAGAAATATTCGATACCCACAAAAATCTTATTTCTCTCACATTTTGTGCACAAATTTGTTTACATCCTTGTTAGTGAGCATTTCTAATTTGCCAAAATAATCCATTCACCTGACAGGTGTATCATAGCAAGAAGCTGATTAAACAGCATGATCATTACACAGGTGCACCTTGTGCTGGAGACAATAAAAGGCCACTCTAAAATGTGCAGTTTTGTCACAAAACACAATGCCACAGATGTCTCAAGTGTTGAGGGAGCGTGCAATTTTTATGCTGACTACAGGAATGTTCACCAGAGCTGTTGCCAGAGAAATGAATGTTAATTTCTCTACCATAATAGGCATCCTACGTCGTTTAAGAGAATTTCGCAATACATCCAACCGGCCTCACAACCGCAGAAAACCTGTATGGCGCTGTGTGGGTCAACAATAAGCTATGGACAACGAACACAATTGCACAATTTAGATATTGTGACAAAATCCTGAGGCCCATTGCCCTGACATTCACCTCATGTTTCAGCATGATAATGCACGGCCCCATGTCGCAAGGATCTGTACACAATTCTTGGAAGCTGAAAATATCCCAGTTCTTCCATGGGCTGCATACTCACCAGACATGTCACTCATTGAGCATGTTTGGGGTGCTCTGGATCGACGTGTACGACAGTATGTTTCAGTTCCCGCTAATATCCAGCAACTTCGCACAACCATTGAAGAGGAGCGGAACAACATTACACAGGCCACAGTCAACAGTCTGACCAACTCTATGGGAAGGAGATGTATGGCGCAACATGAGGCTAATGGTGATCACACCAGATACTGACTGGTTTTCTAATCCACGCCTCTACCTTTTTTTTAAAGGTATCTGTATCTCCCGAGTAGTGCAGCGATCTAAGGCACTGCATCTCAGTGCTAGAGGTGTCACTACAGACCTTGGATCGATCGTGGGCTGTATCACAACTGGCCGTGATTGGAAGTCCCATAGGGCGGCCCACAACTGGCCCAGTCTTAACTGACTTGCCTAGTTAAATAAAGGTAAAATAAAATAAAATATCTGTATTCCCAGTCATGTGAAACCCATAGATTAGGGCCTAGTGAATTGATTTAAATTGACCCACTTCCTTAAATTAACTGTAATCAGTAAAATCTTTGAAAATGTCCTAGATCTTTCAGGTAATCATTTCAGGTAATACATTCAATGCAGTTATTAGCATTATATTTAGCTATGGGCTCTGCATAAACTTCTAACTTACAGACTCTGTCTCTTGCGCAATATGCAGCATGAGCTCCGCTGGCCTCTCTCCTTACAAGAATGCTCCTTGGAGTCCCAGGAATAGCTAGACTAAAATAACTTCTTGCTGAAAGAATGTATTTTTAGCATGTCTTATACAAACAGAGTATTGGAGGAGGAATACAAGCACTTGTTTGCTGAATTTGAAGTACATCAGCCAATAGAACTCATGGCCACATGCCGGGGAAGAAGAAAGAATGCAGGATGGCGGCAGGATACAGCAGTTATTTGCTCAGACCCATAACCATTCAATCTTCGTGAAGAGAAAAGAATGCCATCTGCATCTTATTCTAGTCCTATATTATTCAAGTATGATGAAGATCAGGACAACAAAACATTTAAATTAGCTACTGAAAACAAGGAACGAACGAAGCAACAATACAGAAAGAGTAAGTAGGCTAATATGCACATCGCTCAACATTAGGGGAAAATATTATGAAAGGTATACATGTGTCAGCCTACTAATTATAAACATTTAAAATAGGCCCTACTTATTTCAAAATTTAAATCTAATTCGCTAGCCTAAAATTGCAACTTTGTAGGCTGCATGTCCTGCACCAACATTATGTTCTCTCCCAGGTTCATGGTTTGAAAGAGGTGCATAATTCTCGTCCATATAATACAGTATACTACAACACAATAATACAGTCTGCACTTCAAAATATTAGCTTACTGGAGCTTGCTTACTGGAGCTCCCTACACTGATCCCTCCGCTTCTGTGGAACTGGACCGTGGATCGTTGCCGGAGGAACTGGACCGTGGATCATCGCAGGAGGCTCAGAACTGGGAACCACCGCTGGAGGCTCAGAACTGGGAACCACCGCTGGAGGTTCTGGACTGCAGCTCATCGCTGAAGACTCTGGACTGCAGCTCGTCGCTGGAGGCCCTGGACTGGGGACCGTCGCTGGAGGCCCCGGACTGGGGACCGTCGCTGGAGGCTCCGGATTGGGGACCGTCGCTGGAGGCTCCGGACTGTGAAACTTCGCTGGAAGCTCTTGACTGGGAACTGTCGCCGGAAGCTCTGGACTGGGAACTGTCGCCGGAAGGTCTGGACTGTGGAGGCGCACTGGAGGCCTGATGCGTGGGACCGGTACAGGTGGCACCAGGCTGATGACACGCACCTCAGGGTGAGTGCGGAGAGGAGGCACAGGACGTACTGGACTGTGGAGGCGCACTGGAGACCTGATGCATGGGATCGGTACAGATGGCACCGGGCTGATGACACACACCTCAGGGCGAGTGAGGAGAGGAGGCACAGGACGTACTGGAATGTGGAGGCGCACTGGAGGTCTATAGCGCAGAGCTGGCACAACCCTTCCTGACTGTATGCTCACTCCATCCCGGAAAGTGCGGGAAGCTAGCACAGGACGCACTGGGCTGTGAAGGCGCACTGGAGACCTGATGCGTGGGACCGGTACAGGTGGCACCGTGCTGATGACACGCACCTCAGCACGCCCGCTCTGCAGCAACTCTCTCCAGAATCTTGTGTCAAGCTCCTCACTTGAGTCGGAAAGTGGCTCCATGTGCCTCCCCCAAAAACATTTGTTGGGGTTGCCTCTCGTGCGCGCTCCGTTGAGCTATCTCCTCGTATCGTCACAGCTTTTGCTGCCTCTATCTCCTCCTTAGGATGGCGATACTTCCCGGCCTGCGTCCAGGGTCCTTTTCCATCCAGGATCTCCTCCCAAGCCCAGTCCTCCTGTACTGGGCACCGAACACAGAACAAAGCAACAAAATGAACAAACGAAAGCTATACAAAATAGTGCTGACAGGCAACTATACATAGTCAAGATCCCACACCAGAAAGTGGGAGAAAGGGCTGCCTAAATATGATCCCCAATCAGAGACAACGATAAACAGCTGTCTCTGATTGGGAACCATATCAGGCCAAAATAGAAATACACAACATAGAATGTCCACCCCAAATCACACCCTGACCTAACCAAATAGATAAATAAAACGGCTCACTAAGGTCAGGGCGCTGCCTTCATATTATAGACTTGCAGTAAATAAAGCTTAATAATAGCCACACCACACCAAACCAAACCACAAAAGTTTCTAAACTTTATTAGGGTAATATCAAAATATAGTCAAGCCATTGTTTATAAGGAATTACAGTTAGAACTTAATTTGGCCAAAGAAAATGTCTCAACAGTACGAAATAAAACAATTGCAAACTGGTTTAAACCTTGACAAAAGTTTAGAACAGGCTATATTGCAGCAATAACCAACAAAGGCAAATGCCTACCATACCCAACAAATGACAGAAACAGGCTGATGTTATTTTTTACAACAGACCTACTTAGTAATATCTTAAACTAAATATGGAACACACATTTTGCCAATAAAATGCTCAACAGAATTAAACAAAACAGCTTTCGCAAATTAAAAAGAAACTGATTTTGATTAATAAATAGGCTTACAATAATAACAATGATATACAATAATAATAATAATGACGAACAAAATTGCATCCTACCTGAATAGGGAGTTGCACAGTAGCCTGCATTTGGGCATGACAATGTGCTTCTCATCTTCCATTACAACATTAAAACATATTTTTTAAATCCACCTTCTAGGCTTTTCACTTACAGGCATAGTATTTTTCCTTGAATGTTTGTTTTACTTGAACGAAAAAGGCCTCCATCTTCACAATCAAAAGCGGTCTAGGCCAAGGCTCCTCTCTCTCTCATTCTCCTCAGCAGCAGGCTCACATGTGCGCAAGGCATGAGAGAATGGTACTGATGTGCAAATTTGGGGTGGAGGCTATGATAGACTGTCCTGAGCAATTTGGCCCACTACAATTTTATTGTTTGGCTTTTCATTTTTGATTAGCCAAAAGCCACAATGCTGAACAAGGGAAACCCTGGCACATTTTCCCATTAGAGTTGTGTTTCCACCAAACTGACTTGTTGCAGATAAATGTCTGGCAAAAAATAGAGTGCACATAAAAATGAATTACGGAATAAAGTTAAGTGGGTAACCAACCATCGCATTTTCAACCCGCTGAAGTCGGGTCCTCTCCTTGTTCGGACGGCGCAGGGTGCTCGGCGTCGCCGGTCTGCTAGCCATCATCGATCTACTTTTCATTTTCCAGTTGTTTTGTCTTGTTTTTCCACACACCTGGTTTCAATTACCTCATTTACTTGTTGTGTATTTAACCCTCTGTTCCCCCCATGTCTTTGTGTGGGATTGTTTATTGTAGTGCTTGTGCACGTTCCCCGTGAGCGCACGACGGGTTATTTTTGTGCCCATTTATCTTGTTGTTCTGGATGCCATTGGTTTTGCTTAACAAATCTCCGGTTATTACCCAGTTCTGCTCTCCTGCGCCTGACTTCTCTGCTGCCAATTACGCCCCCCGCTACAGCTTAGGTATAGCGACATCTGGTATTGACGTGTGCTCTAGCCAAAAGCTTGCAGATACAGTGAAGTGCCTACTTACATGATAAGATTACTATGGACAAAAGTTCCAGATAAATTGTACTTATCAAATGGCAGCCAAGCATCACTCATCATGTCACTAGAAAAATACTCTCCATATTTATTGAAAGGAGCATCAACCTCATCACTGTGCACTTTCAACACTCTGTGAAGTTCATCATAATTTCAGCTGTAGCCTAGTAAACTGGATGCTTTCCATTGATGTCGTGACATTTTTATCCAAAACTGGCTACTTTACTCGCATAAAAAGTTTGGATGGAAACTAACATACAGTATGTAATTGTTTTAAGATTGTCATGCCAAGGATAATTAAGCTATTTGATTTAGAGTTTTACCCCTTAAGGTATAAAAATATATATATTTGATGAAACATTGAATTTGGCCCATAGAAACGCATTCAATAACTACTTCATACATAAACTCAGCACAAAAAGAAATGTCACTTTCAACTACATTCATTTAAAAAAACTTAACATGTGTAAATATTTGTATAAACATAACAAGATTCAACAACTGAGATATAAACTGAAAAAGTTTCACAGACTAACAGAAATTGAATAATGTGTCCCTGAACAAAGTGGGAGTCAAAATCAAAGTAATAGTCAGTATCTGGTGTGGCCACCAGCTGAATTAAGTACTGCAGTGCATCTCCTCCTCATGGACTGCACCAGATTTGCCAGTTCTTGCTGTGAGATGTTAACCCACTCTTCCACCATGGCACCTGCAAGTTCCCACACATTTCTGGAGGGAATGGCCCTAGCCTTCACCCTCCGATCCAACAGGTCCCACACGTGCCCAATGGGATTGAGATCTGGGCTCGTTGCTGCCCATGGCAGAACAATGCCATTCCTGTCTTGCAGGAAATCATGCACAGAACAAGCAGTATGGCTGGTGGCATTGGTATGCTGGAGGGTCATGTCAGGATGAGCCTGCAGGAAGGGTACCACATGAGGGAGGAGGATGTCTTCCCTGTAATGCACAGCATTGAGATTGCCTGCAATGACAACAAGCTGTGACACACCAATAATGTGACACACCGCCCCAGACCATGACGGACCATCCACCTCCAAATTGATCCCACTCCAGAGTACAGGCCTCGGTGTAACGCTCATTCCTTCGACATTTACTGTGAATCCGACCATCACCCCTGGTGAGACAATACCGCTACTCATCAGTGAAGAGCACTTTTTGCCAGTCCTGTCTGGTCCAGCGACGGTTGGTTGGTGCTCATAGGCAACGTTGTTGCCGGTGATGTCTGGTGAGGACCTGCCTTACAACAGGCCCTCAGTCCAGCCTCTCTCAGCCTATTATGGACAGTCTGAGCACTGATGAAGGGATTGTGCATTCCTGGTGTAACTCGGGCAGTTGATGTTTCCATCCTGTACCTTTCCCGTAGGTGTGATGTTCGGATGTACCGATCCTGGGCAGATGTTGTCACACATGGTCTGCCACTGCGAGGACAATTAGCTGTCCGTCCTGTCTCCACGTAGCGCTGTCTTAGGCATCCCACAGTAGGGACATTGCAATTTATTGACCTGGCCACATCTGCAGTCCTCATGCCTCCTTGCAGCATGGCTAAGGCATGTTCACGCAGATGAGAAGGGACCCTGGGCATCTTTCTTTTGGTGTTTTTCAGAGTCAGTAGAAAGACCTCTTTGGTGCCCTATGTTTTCATAAGTGTGACCTTAATTGCCTACCGTCTGTAAGCTGTTAGTGTCTTAACGACCGTTCCGCAGTTGCATGTTCATTAATTGTTTATTGGTTCATTGGAAAAGCATGGGAAACAGTGTTAAATCGTTTACAATGAAGATCTGTGAAGCTTTTTGGATTTTTACAAATTAGGGGTCCTGAAAAAGTCCTGAAAAAGGCATGTTACTTTTTCTTATTAAATAAAAATATAAATCAAATGCAATAATTTCTAAGATTTTACTAAGTTACAGTTCATTTAAGGAAACCAGTCAATTGAAGTAAATTCATTAGGCCCTAATCTATGGATTTCACATGACTGGGCAGGGGTGCAGCTGTGGGTGGGCCTGGGAGGGCATAGGCCCACCCACTTGGCAGCCAGGCCCACCCACTGGGGAGCCAGGCACAGCCAATCAGAATGAGTTTTTCCCCACAAAAGGGGAAGCTTGTGGAAGGCTACCTGAAACATTTGACCCAAGTTAAACAATTTAAAGGCAATGCTACCAAATACTAATTGAGTGTATGTAATCTTCTGGCCCACTGGGAATGTGAATAAATAAATAAATGCTGAAATAAATCATTCTCTCTACTATTATTCTGACATTTCACATTCTTAAAATAAAGTGGTGCTCCTAACTGACCTAGAACAGTGAATTTTCACTAGGATTAAATGTCAGGAATTGTGAAAAACTGAGTTTAAATGTATTTGGCTGAGGTGTATGTAAACTTCCGAATTCAACTGTATACTTTCATTCATTTTTTAAAACGGGTACCTAGGCTACATTCAGGCTAGTCTTGTGAGGCTTGTGGGTGTCCAATAGCAAAACAACCAAAATGTTTTGTGTTTGGGATAGACTCACTTTTCAATCAAGGGATAATATTACAGAAAGAAGATGGGAGATTTGATGTACCAACGTCAGACAAGCTTCTTGCTATGTAGGCGTCATAATAGTTTGTAGCCCAAACTGTTCGGACGCTACAGACGTTTCGTGAAAATACCGATTTTCGGGACGTCTCATGGTCGGTCTGATAAACACTGCTCTGGCCCTGCCACCTTTCTCTGCAGATGCGCAGATGCGAAAGGACGACATCAGCGGATGTAGTGAATTGAGACACAGCCCATTCAATAACACAAATATATCTCTAATTTAAATTGATTGATTTTGATGGAGATGTTTTTATTATGCTTATTCGATTGCCGTGGGACTGCGGACATCAACTCTAGTGTTTTTTAATGTCAAGCCATTTTGAGGATACTGAAATTATATTATGGATGAACATGATTACAGGAGACTTTTGAATTAGCCTAGTCAGATTAAAACATTGTGACTGGGTGTGTTTATGCCACATATAAAATATAATAGACTTTAAAATGTAAAATTACACATATTTGGGCTATACTGAAGCGTTCGATTCTAGGTGCGCAAGGAATAGCCACTCGGATTGGAGAGGAGGCAGAGCGGGTGTAAAGCATTCCTGAATAACTGTGCCTGCTGTGAGACACGTCATTATAGGACGATTTGGGATTAAGATCATCTGAAACAGAGAGCGCATTCAGTATCAGAAGTAAAAATGCAACCAGACTGGCCTGCTACTGTGTCTTTCTAGACGTTATATGCTGCTGGGCTGGCTGTGGAGAGTAGACCCACAACTGATCCAAATCGAATTCAAATTCAAATTACATTTAAATTACAGGGCTTTTTGCTCCATTATTTAAATTTAATTTTCACTGCAACCAAAAGTAGAATTTTGTATTTACTTGAAAACAATAATGCAATTATGCGTTGCATTTTGGTGTTGTAGGCTACCATAGTCTAGGGCAGGATATTTGTATTGTCGCTAAACAAGATCAATAGGGGAGACCGTTAGACTGGTAGACTATACTGACCTGTGGTATAGTAGTTAGCACACGGAAAGGGCAGTGCATGAGGGAAGTACCAAAACATCTTCATGTAGGGCGCATGCAAGCAGATGATGAAAATTGGCTAGGATGGAAGAGATCATACAGTAAAACCTGCAAAAGAGCGAATGTTAACAAGAAAATAAACATACAACCCTCCCCAAAGAAGAAAAAGGTTTACAACCCTCTCCTGCTTTTTTGAAATTGTGCTGGAATAGTGGAGGCAGCGCTTGTTTTCTTTGTGACTTGGGGTCACAACTCTCCGTGGTTCTAAATCAGTATTGTTTTATTAGTCCGAAAATGTCGGAAACATTAACTTGCTTGACAATGCGGATGGTCATATACCTGTTTGTTACATGCAATATGTTTTGTGGACTTCACCGGACAGATGTTGCTCTCCGGTTGTGTGATGAAACAAAGGTGTGGTTGAATTTATTCTGCCACTGCGTCTTCTTATTGTTTCGACTTTAGGCCTATATATCACGGTGTCAAGGCATATGAACGAACAGATTATAGAGCAAACAACGCGATTATATGGCTTTTTTTCTGACTTGGCTTTCCTTTCCCAGGGGTTTTATCCACGCACAGCTGCTGATGCCAAGTCAATGTGTCCATTTTGTCAGTTGATAGGCAGTTAATAACACTAGTGACGTCCTCAAGGAATTGTTTTTTATTTATGGTATCAAGTGTGGTATCTCATTTCGTTATGCTAAATCAATACCTGTCAATATAATTAAATGCATTTTATCCAGGGGAATCGTGCACGGTTAATTAAACATATTAAACTCATGTTTTTATTAATGCAACTTGATGTCTATGGAAATATTACATTTTCTCTGCACCTATAGAGATACACTTTTAACAACTACATGCAAATGCTTTGCAAGTTACAGGTACAGCATGCGTGTGGTGTAACATATAAACATAACGAAACTGTGTTTCCTACTATTGTTAATACATACTCCATTTAATAACCTGTAATCAGAGTTAGGTATCCAACAAATGTAGATGACGTTGCTGCATACGGCACATACATGTTGTGCATCCACACGCTATGAAAAACAAGTAGCTTAAATTAAATCAGGCAACGACTTGCTTTTGCTTCAACCCAGACGTTTCATCTGTAGCCTGTTGGTAGCAACACAACACATACGATTTGGGAGAAAGAGAGAGGAATAGATAGACTACATTCATTTATCAGTACATTCTATTGAGAGTTGTATCTAACCCACAATAGTCTCGTGTGTGTTTTGTTCTGTTATCTTTTCGCACATTGGTTTCTGCAGAGTGAAGGAGTCTCGGAGGGCCCAGGAAAAGCAGTGTAGGGGGTAGGCGGTACAGCTCGAGCTGTGCGGTGGCAGAGTCGGTGACAGAGGTACAGCAGTAGCCCAGCTGCGCGTGGAGGGCGCAGCAGACAGAACGGAGCAGAACCGGGAGCCTGGGTGGAACGTGCCGCGCGCATGACAGCTTCAAAGGAACGCAGCGCCGCGCGGCAGCACACAAATTGAGCCCGCTAATCTGAACCCCTGCACCGCTCTTGTCAAAAGCATCTGTGTGAAATAACCCTCCTCATGCAGATCAGCTTCTAAACTAGGGCAGGCTTTATCCCTCATCTGTTCCGCGTCGCCGCCGACCAGAGCCTCATAGTCAGCAGTGGATAGTGCAGGAATGAAGTGGACCGCATAGCAAGACATTACTGCACCTTGGCTTTCTCCTTTTCACTCAAAACGTGACACAGTCTGGAACTATCCAGACGTTATTTTTTACTATTTCAACAATACTGAGGATAACACCTAGTTTCCACTTCCTGAACGATTGGAGACCGCAAAGGAGATCTTTTTACCCAGACAAATTTATTTGGATGACCGGCTTTCCAAGTGGCTTTTTTATTGGATTCTCTACTACTTGGACTTTAATCTCAGAATCTCTGATTGTTATCCGTCGTTGCATGTAGAGGGTAACGGTAAAAAAAAATAACCGAAGAAAATCCGAGAAATCGAAGTTCAGTTCTGTAAGTACGTTACATATGAGTTGACTATGTTTAGTTCCCCGCCACTCCTGCTAGAACCGTAGCCAGCCCCTGTGGTAGAGAAGTTGTTTAGCTTCTCTCTCCCTCTGTGCGCGAACACTTCGAGGTAACACCCCTTTCTATGTAGTAGATCGCCTGGAAAGATACACACAAATAGAGCGTTCTCCTTCACCCCCGCCTGGTACCAACAGGCGGTTCTGGTCTAAGGTTCTCCAGAGAATGGTAAATGGCCGATGGGGAATCATGAACAGCACTTTGGAACTCGAAGATGGACCACGGCATAAAAAACAGGTATGTACCTACCCTCCTTGTACACATTTTTCCTTGCGCAGCTGTGCGCTGTATTTGTTGTCTTTATAGATTTTGTATAGAGCGCCAGAAAGGCAGGTGCAACTTTGGCGCAGTATTTTGTTTGCCTCCCGCTAGAAGGCTAGATGCTAATCGAGTCCGTGGATGTCCATTCCCTAAACCCTAACCGTAACGTCAACCACTACCGTTATCCTAACCCCAACCATAACCCTTACCTTCCCATAACCCAAACATTAACGATTACCTTAACCATGTGAAATGTCAACTTCAATAGGTAGGGACTCCCCAAGGATCCCGGATAGTCACACTGTATTTGGGTGCAGCGCTCTATTCCGTGGGGGTAGCAGTGGACCTCCCCTCTCTCTCTCCCCTGGCTATGGCACTTCTTGTTCCTGTCACAGTTTGTAAACCCAGCTGTATATCAAGTGGATGGCTAATAGGTTATTTTGTTTCCCTCAATGCAAGCCTCGGAAGAGAGTGCTATTCTCTGGAGTTGAAATTGCTTCACAGATAGAGAAATAGCCGAGAAAGGGGAAGAGAGACTTTGGACTTGGACTGTGTGATATTGGCTATTCACCTCCGAGTTCCATGAATGATGTTTTTGAATCTACAGGGCCCTCGAAAAAAAGCTGGGTGTATGCACTCTAAAAATAATGCTGGGTTATAAACAACCCAATTTGGGTAAATATTGGACAGAACACACATTGGGTTATTTTGACAAAGCCAATTGGGTCACAAACAACCCATTGTTTTCTTTAAATTGGATTGTTGATGCTGGGTTATTGAGCTATGATCCAAAGGGTCAGATCAGAAGACTGGAGGCGTGGCTTAGTAGGGGTGTGACTTTCAGATAGTTATTTTTGCCCCCCCCATGAGAGTAAATGTCTTTCTGTTGAATCTGTTCTGTTTAATGCATGTGAAAATTAAAGTAACTGTCATATTATATTTTTGTTGTTGTGTGGAATTGGATGCTGTTTGATTGAAACCAGATGAAAGTATGATGACTAAAATGTATTGTTATTTCATAAAGTTACTGGTCATGTCCCCCATGTCAAACAGTTGGATTCAGAAAGAGGGATTATTGAAGGGATAGGGTGACATCAACCTAACTCTAATTTTAATACACCAATGGTAAAATGATATTCTCTTACCTAATTTAAAGAAGTATCACCTTGTAACCATCATCGGAGAAGGCGTGTTTGCAGAGGGGCGTGGTTTATATAGCTAGATACAGTGCCTTGCGAAAGTATTCGGCCCCCTTGAACTTTGCGACCTTTTGCCACATTTCAGGTTTCAAACATAAAGATATAAAACTGTATTTTTTTGTGAAGAATCAACAACAAGTGGGACACAATCATGAAGTGGAACGACATTTATTGGATATTTAAAAGTTTTTAACAAATCAAAAACTGAAAAATTGGGCGTGCAAAATTATTCAGCCCCCTTAAAGTTAATACTTTGTAGCGTCACCTTTTGCTGCGATTACAGCTGTAAGTCGCTTAGGGTATGTCTCTATCAGTTTTGCACATCGAGAGACTGACATTTTTTCCCATTCCTCCTTGCAAAACAGCTCGAGCTCAGTGAGGTTGGATGGAGAGCATTTGTGAACAGCAGTTTTCATTTCTTTCCACAGATTCTCGATTGGATTCAGGTCTGGAATTTGACTTGGCCATTCTAACACCTGGATATGTTTATTTTTTAACCATTCCATTGTAGATTTTGCTTTATGTTTTGGATCATTGTCTTTTTGGAAGACAAATCTCCGTCCCAGTCTCAGGTCTTTTGCAGACTCCATCAGGTTTTCTTCCAGAATGGTCCTGTATTTGGCTCCATCCATATTCCCATCAATTTTAACCATCTTCCCTGTCCCTGCTGAAGAAAAGCAGGCCCAAACCATGATGCTGCCACCACCATGTTTGACAGTGGGGATGGTGTGTTCAGGGTGATGAGCTGTGTTGCTTTTACGCCAAACATAACGTTTTGCATTGTTGCCAAAAAGTTCAATTTTGGTTTCATCTGACCAGAGCACCTTCTTCCACATGTTTGGTGTGTCTCCCAGGTGGCTTGTGGCAAACTTTAAACAACACTTTTTATGGATATCTTTAAGAAATGGCTTTCTTCTTGCCACTCTTCCATAAAGGCCAGATTTGTGCAATATACGATGGATTGTTGTCCTATGGACAGAGTCTCCCACCTCAGCTGTAGATCTCTGCAGTTCATCCAGAGTGATCATGGGCCTCTTGGCTGCATCTCTGATCAGTCTTCTCCTTGTATGAGCTGAAAGTTTAGAGGGACGGCCAGTTCTTGGTAGATTTGCAATGGTCTGATACTCCTTCCATTTCAATATTATCACTTGCACAGTGCTCCTTGGGATGTTTAAAGCTTGGGAAATCTTTTTGTATCCAAATCTGGCTTTAAACTTCTTCACAACAGTATCTCGGACCTGCCTGGTGTGTTCCTTGTTCTTCATGATGCTCTCTGCGCTTTTAACGGACCTCTGAGACGGACCTCTGAGACTATCACAGTGCAGGTGCATTTATACGGAGACTTGATTACACACATGTGGATTGTATTTATCATCATTAGTCATTTAGGTCAACATTGGATCATTCAGAGATCCTCACTGAACTTCTGGAGAGAGTTTGCTGCACTGAAAGTAAAGGGGCTGAATAATTTTGCACGCCCAATTTTTCAGTTTTTGATTTGTTAAAAAAGTTTGAAATATACAATAAATGTCGTTCCACTTCATGATTGTGTCCCACTTGTTGTTGATTCTTCACAAAAAAATACAGTTTTATATCTTTATGTTTGAAGCCTGAAATGTGGCAAAAGGTCGCAAAGTTCAAGGGGGCCGAATACTTTCGCAAGGCACTGTAGCTACTCTACTGGTGATAAAATTTGACTGTAGAGTGTCAGCAAATATATTTCCACGTTTACACTATTGATCTATGGCAAAGATACTTATATGTCTCCCCTTTCATCTGTGTCTGGTATTATCTAGTTACTGGCTAGCTAGGTCTTCAGCCAGCATGGAACAGGGTCGTTCAAATCTCTGACATAATTGTCATGTCATTGGAACCGCATAACAAAAGACGTGGAAACAGAGCTGTATGTAGGTGTTTTAAATCATTGCTGCAATTTCACTGTTTGAGTTGCTTTGTGTGTCCCCACATTTGCTTGAGTTGGATTGTCACGCCCTGACCTTAGAGATCCTTTTATGTCTCTATTTTGGTTTGGTCAGGGAGTGAGTTGGGGTGGGCATTCTATGGTTTGTGTTCTATGTTTTCTATTTCTGTGTGTTTGGCCGGGTGTGGTTCTCAATCAGAGGCAGCTGTCTATCATTGTCTCTGATTGAGAACCATACTTAGGTAGCCTTTTCCCACCTGTGTCTTGTGGGTAGTTGTTTTCTGTTTTGTGTCTTTCTTCACCAGACAGAACTGTTCCCTTCGTTGTTTTTTGTTAATCCGTGTTCAGTTCAAATAATAAATACGAAGACGTACGACGCCGCACCTTGGTCCTCCACTCCTTCCAACAGCCGTTACATGGATTTATTGCACCACTCCTCACTGCATCCAAGTTTCTTGACACAGGCCTTTCAAAGAGCTGTTAATCAAGGCATGCTCATGATTATAAAATCCCCACTCATTCAGAATTTCATTTCAAACTTCCTGGTGGTGAGCCATTAGATAAAATAGTACTTTTCCAAAAATGTTGAGCATTTCTATCTTAAAAATATGTTATGTCACTCAAAAGGCTATTTAACATGGGAATCAGAATGACTGTTCGGGACCCTTAAATGAGTAATGATATTCATGATCACCTTTTACTTTAAAGGTCCAACACAACTATTAAAGGAAAAAAGAAAACATAACTAAAAAGTACATTTACAAAATAACCTGACTCTGCCATCGGCATGACGGAACAGGAACTGGGATTCGTCGGACCAGAAAATGTTTATTCACTTCTCAATTGTCCAGTGTTGGTGATCATGTAGCTCCACTGGAGCTTCTTTTTGTTTTTGGTTGATTGGAATGGAACCTGGTCTAATCGTCTGCAGCAATAACCTTTATAATGATAGAGGACTTGTGCATTCCAAAATGTTGTTCTGCACACCGCTGTTGTACTGTGCCGTTATTTGTCTGTTTGTGGCCTGCCTGTTAGGTTGTTGCACCATTCTCGATAAACAGTAGACACTGCTGTGCGTGAAAGCCCCGGAGGGCAGACATTTCTAAAATACTGGATCCGGCGTGCCTATCACCGACGATCATACCATGCTCACAGTCGCTTATGCCACTTGTTTTGCCCATTCTGAATTTAAATCGAACAGTACCTGAATGCCTTGATGCCTGTCTGCCTGCTTTATATAGCAAGCCATGTGACTCACTGTCTGTAAGAGCGATCCATTTTTGTAATCGGGGTGAATGTAGAACAGTAACATGTTTGTGGGTGTTAACTCTTGCGACGAGCAATCCCGAATCCGGGATCGTAATCATAGCCTCAAATGCATTAGCATAACGCAGCGGACATAAATACCCCTAGAAACTTTTCCTATTCATGAAAATGACATTGCCGAAGTCGAGGATTGGTAGGATAGTCAGTTTTACTAGGGTAAGTTTGGCGGCGTGAGTGAAGGAGGCTTTGTTGCGAAATAGAAAGCCGATTCTAGATTTGATTTTGGATTAGAGATGTTTAATATGAGTCTGGAAGGAGAGTTTACAGTCTAGCCAGACACCTAGGTATTTATAGTTGTCCACATTTTCTAGGTCGGAACCGTCCAGGGTGGTGATGCTAGTCGGGCGGGTGCGGGCAGCGAACAGTTGAAAAGCATGCATTTGGTTTTACTAGAGTTTAAGAGCAGTTGGAGGCCACAGAAGGAGTGTTGTATGGCATTGAAGCTCGTTTGGAGGTTAGTTAGCACAGTGTCCAAGGAAGGGCCAGAAGTATACAGAATGGTGTCATCTGCGTAGAGGTGGATTAGGGAATCGCCCGCAGCAAGAGCGACATCATTGATATATACAGAGAGAAAGGTCGACCGGAGAATTGAACCCTGTGGTACCCCCATAGAGACTGCCAGAGGTCCGGACAACATGCCCTCCGATTTGACACCCTGAACTCTGTCTGCAAAGTAGTTGCTGAGGCAGGCGAGGCAGTCATTATAAAAACCAAGGCTATTGAGTCTGCCGATAAGAATACGGTGATTGACAGAGTCGAAAGCCTTGGCCAGGTCGATGAAGATGGCTGCACAGTACTGTCTTTTATCGATGGCGGTTATGACATCGTTTAGTACCTTGAGCGTGGCTGAGATGCACTCATGACCGGCTCGGAAGCCGGATTGCACAGCGGAGAAGGTACGGTGGGAATCTAAATGTTCAGTGATCTGTTTATTAACTTGGCTTTCGAAAGACTTTAGATATGCAGGGCAGGATAGATATAGGTCTGTAACAGTTTGGGTCTAGGGTCTTTGAAGAGGGGGATGACTGCTGTAGCTTTCCAATCTTTAGGGATCTTGGACGATGCGAAAGAGAGGTTGAACAGGCTGGTAATAGGGGTTGCAAAAATGGCGGCAGATAGTTTTAGAAAGAGAGGGTCCAGATTGTCTAGCCCAGCTGATTTGTACGGGTCCAGGTTTTGCAGATCTTTCAGCACATCTGCTGTCTGGATTTGGGTGAAGGAGAAGCTGTGGAGGCTTGGACGAGTAGCTGCGGGGGGGGAGAGCTGTTGGCTGGGGTTGGAGTAGCCATGAGGAAGGCATGGCCAGCCGTTGAGAAATGCTTATTGAAATTTTCGATTATCATGGATTTATCAGTGGTGACCGTGTTACCTAGCCTCAGTGCAGTGGTCAGCTGGGAGGAGGTGCTCTTGTTCTCCATGGACTTTACAGTGTCCCAAAACCTTGCGGAATTCTGCTTGAAAAAGCTAGCCTTTGCTTTCCTGACTGACTGCGTGTATTGGTTCCTGACTTCCTTGAACAGTTGCATATCTTGGGGACTATTTGATGCTATTGCAGTCCGCCACAGGATGTTTTTGTGCTGGTCAAGGGCAGTCAGGTCAGGAGTGAACTTAGTTTAGCATTTTTTGACCGGGGCATGCTTATCTAAGATGGTGAGGAAATTACTTTTAAAGAATTACCAGGCATCCTCGACTGACGGGATGAGGTCTATATCCTTCCATGATACCCGGGCCAGGTCGATTAGAAATGCCTAGTTGCAGAAGTGTTTTAGGGAGCGTTTGATAGTGATGAGGGGTGGTCATTTGACCGCGGACCCATAGCGGATACAGGCAATGAGGCAGTGATCGCTGAGATCCTGATTGACAACAGCAGAGGTGTATTTGGAGGGCAAGTTGGTCAGGATAATGTCTATGAGGGTGCCCATGTTAACGGATTTAGGGTTGTACCTGGTGGGTTCCTTGATGATTTGTGTGAGATTGAGGGCTTCTAGTTTAGATTGTAGGACTGCAGCGGTGTTAAGCATATCCCTGTTTAGGTCACCTAACAGAACGAACTCTGAAGCTAGATGGGGGGGGGCGATCGATTCACTAATGGTGTCTGGAGGATGGTCGATAGCAGGCGGCAACAGTGAGAGACTTATTTCTGGAGAGGTTAATTTTTAAAATGAGAAGTTCAAACTGTTTGGGTATAGACCTGTAAATTATGACAGAACATTGCAGGCTATCTCTGCAGTAGATAGATTGCAACCCTTTGATAGTTCTATCTTGACGGAAAATGTTGTAGCTGGGTATGGAAATCTCAGAATTGCTGGTGGCCTTCCTAAGCTAGGATTCAGACACGGCAAGGACATCAGGGTTGGCGGAGTGTGCTAAAGTAGTGAGTAAAACAAACTTAGGGAGGAGGCTTCTGATGTTGACATGCATGAAACCAAGGCTTTTTTGATCACAGAAGTCAACAAATGAGGGTGCCTGGGGACATGCAGGGCCTGGGTTTACCTCCACATCCCCCGAGGAACAGAGGAGGATGAGGGTACGGCTAAAGGCTATCAAAACTGGTTACCTAGAGCGTTGTGGACAAAGAATAAAAGGAGCAGATTTCTGGGCGTGGTAGAATAGATTTAGGGCATAATGTACAGACAGGGGTATAGTGGGGTGAGGGTACAGCGGAAGGTAAGCCCAGGCACTGAGTGATGATAAGAGAGGTTATATCTCTGGATAAGCTGGTTATAATGGGTGAGTTCACCGCATGTGTGGGAGGTGGGACAAAGGAGGTGTCAGAGGTACAATGAGTGGAACTAGCGGCTCCCCAGTAAACTAAAACAATGATAACTAACCTAAAAAAAACAGTATACAAGGCATATTGACATATGAGAGAGACATACAGTGAGGCATAAAGTGATCACAGGTGTTGATTTGGAGAGCTAACTAAGACAACAATTGGTGAGACAACAACAGCTAATCAGCTAAACCAACAACAGGTAAAATGGCGATGACTGGGCAGAGAGGTTCGGTTAAGTTGTTCTGGCTGCAATCCCGACATCGGGTTCGATATGACAACTACCAGTGAAAATAGAGGGCGCCAAATTCAAACCACAGAAATCTCATAATTACAATTCCTAAAACACACGTGTTTTATATAATTTTAAAGCAATTCTCGTTGTTAATCCCACCAAAGTGTCCGATTTCAAATAGGCTTTTCAGCGAAAGCACTACAAACGATTATGTTAGGTCTCCACCAAACCACAATAAGCACAGCCATTATCCAGGAAAATATAGCATTCACAAAAAGCATAAATAAAGATAAAATGAATCACTAACCTTGAATTATCTTCATCAGTTGACACTCATAGGACTTCATGTTACACAATACATGCATGTTTTGTTTGATAAAGTTCATATTTATATAAAAAAAATCGGAGTTTACATTGGCGCGTTAGATTCACTAGTTCCAAAAACATCAAGTGATTTTGCATAGCCACATAGTTTCAACAGAAATACTCATCATAAATGTAGATGATAATACAAGTTATACACATGGAATTATAGATATACCTCTCCTTAATGCAACCACTGTGTCAGATTTTTTTTTTAAGTTTACGGAAAAAGCAACCCATGCAATAATCTGAGACGGCTCTCAGAACAGTATCTAAATTAGCCTCCATGTTGGAGTCAACAGAAACCAGAAAATACATGATAAATGTTTCCTTACCTTTGATGAACTTCATCAGAATGCAGTCCTAGAAATCCCAGGTCCACAATAAATGCTTGATTTGTTCGAAAATGTCCGTTATTTATGTCCAATTAGCTACTTTGGTTCGCGCGTTTGTTAAACAATTCCAAAGTCACAAAGCGCTTCCACTATAACGTGATGAAATGTCCAAAAGTTCCGTAAAAGTCAGTAGAAACATGTCAAACGATGTACTGAATCAATCTTTAGAATGTTGTTTACATATATCTTGAATAACGTTCCAACCGGAGAATTAGAATTACTTCAGATGAAGTCCTTCCCCTGTGAACGTGCCTGGTGAAAGCATGGTCCACTCATGGCTGTGGTGACTATTTCCTGTGTCAATCGACCCCCCTTCACATTAGAGTCATCAGACAAAGTTCTATTGACCGGTGACATCTAGTGGAAGGCGTAGGAAGTGAAAACGCATCCATATCTCGCTGTAATTTCAATGAGACCTTGGTTGAAAATCTGTCACCTCCCAGAAAAAAAATCAGGAAGTGGAATTTCTCTGGTGTTTGCCTGCTATATGAGTTCTGTTATACTCACAAAAATAAGTTTTAGAAACAGTTTTAGAATCTTCAGTGTTTTCTATCCAATACTAATAATAATATGCAAATATTAGCAACTATGACTGAGGAGCAGGCCGTTTGATATGGGCACCTTTCATCCAAGCTACTCAATACTGCCCTTGCAGCCATAAGAAGTTAACTACACAGAGCGGGCATCAGCTATGTAGCCAAGGGATCATAGGGTGCAGGGGACAGCAATATATGGGACAGGGAAGCTGCGGAGTAGTCGCTACCACGCTATCACGCGGGCGACGCAGCATTTAAAGTTAGTAGCCCGGGGCTAGGAGAAGCGTCTGCTCCGACGTCCGGCGGAGGCCGGTTGAAGGCATAGCGGATGGAGTATTCGTCGGCAGATCTGTCGTGGTGGTGCGGCGGGGCGCCGTGTCTACTAAGGATCCAAGCCAGATGGCGAAAGAGGTATTGTAGTTGTAGTAATTTAGTTTTCTATCCGGGAGATGCGCCTGGCTCATGGCTCACTGGTGCTAGCTTTGGGGCAGGAGCGTTAGCCACTATAGCCACTCGGTAGCAGCGGTGATCCGGTGCCAAGTTCCAGAGCTTACAGCAAGGATCCGGTGGAGTAGTGTGTTCTAGCCGTGTTTGGGTGGAGTCCGGGTGAACAACTGAGTAGGCCGGGAGGTGGGCCTCAGGGATAGTTTCGGTACTGCTGCAATCAGTTGGTTGTAAGTTTGTATTGAGCAGGCATTCCCATATATTTTCAATAGCTGCATATGTGACAACTCCTCCGTTTCTATTCATAACATCATTAATAAATATAATACAATTTATTTCAATTTTTTCCATTAAGATTTTTATTTCTTTTTATCAGGATATTTGAGTTTAACCCATAACATTGGTTGTAATATTTGTTCTATCTTTTCTGGTGGATAAAACTGAAATTGCAATCAGCTTTGAATGGCTTGTTTCAGAAAGGCGATACTTTAGACAAAATGTAATTTTCAATTAGTCGAAAATGAGAAGTTGTAATCTGTATAAAGGCAAAAAGTCAATTTTATTTAACAAAGGATGAGCCTTTCTTAATAATCTATGGGAGAATCATTTTGGGTTTAAGTATAGTTTATGTATGAGCATAAGCATTCCAAATAAAATTAAATATTTTTTGCTCATGTGATTTAAAAGATTATTCGTCTGGAGTAGGCAGGACCAAAGAGTTAATCAATGTGATTTTTCCTTAACTAGACAAGTGTTTACCTCTCCATGGTTTCAGAATCTTATTTATTTTTTCTTTACTTTCTATTGAAATTGATTGTGGTAAATTCCTTTATAATTTTTGAGATGTGAATAGCAAGTATGTCTACTTCACCACTCACCCATTTTATTGGTAAACTACAAGGTAGTGTAAACACTGTATTTTTGAACGATCCAATACGTAATATGGTCTACTTGTCATAATTAGGTTTTTAGTCCAGAGAGGATAGATAAATGATCAATATCTTCAATTAGACTGTGAAGGGATCCAAATTGTGGAATTATGACAAAACTAGAGTCCTCAGCATACATTATCCCCTGCATTTCTAACTCCTTGATGTTCTTGTTGGATCTCATTTTCATAGCTAACATTTCAATGGCCATTGTTAATAGATATATAGACAAAGAACAGCCTTGTTTAACTCCTCTTAAAAGTGCAATACTTTCTGAGAAGTAACCATTATTTACTGTTTTACATCTGGGGTTGCTGTACATAACTTTAACCATTTGTATAAGAGATTCACCAATATTAAAGTCAGGATTTGGACCCACCCTGCCTGGTGTCAACGCTACAGACGGGTGACGGTGGTGTACTGGTACGATGAATGTTTTCCTGGCACACGTTAGGTCCCTTGATACCAATTAAGCAATGATTGAACACCACAGTGTATCTGAACATTGTTGCTGACCAAACCCTACAGAGTATCTTTAGAATGACATGGAATGGGCGGTTTGCAGCATGAATATACCGCCGCCCTATCTGCAAAAACTGTGTGATAGGGGTTATTTGGCTTGTAACCGTAGCGTGTTTCCCTTTCTGATGCTTGCCAAGATTTACCAGAGATAAGGGACTGTTGATATTGCGCGTGCGTGCACACACACTTACTTAAACACTTGATGCATCTAGTGTAGTAAGGGGAGTCACCCCAGGCCATTGCAGAGCTGCTTTAGAAGGCTATAATGAGCAGCAGACAGATTTGAGTCTTCTCTTTTCAGCAGGAACCAATTGTTTCCAACCTGGGTTTTCCGCATAATAATTGTCTCGAAATTGAACTTTACGGAAACAAATTTCACACAAATTGAAATAAAATAAGTAAAGTATAATGGGAGAGAAAGGGGGAGGATGTGTGAGTTCATGAGTGAGGGCAAGCGAACAATATAGAGAAGGCGTTCAATATCTGGGAACAGATTCACATCGGGCAGCAGGTGAGCAGGTGTCGGAGAATGTGGTGATGAGGCTTGTGGAACCTTACGTTGGCAAGGGGAGAAATGTCACCAAGGACAATTTTTTCACTTCACTGTCATTGGCGAACAAGCTGCTTATACAAAGAAAACAAGCCTGGCCAGCACCATGAACAAAGTCAGATGGGAGCTCCCTCCCTCTGCACAAAATAAGGCACCTGCACAGCCGTTGTACTCTACAACGGTGCTGAAGAATGACAAGACAATGGGACACAATAAAGAGAGAACCGGAGACTAACCAAACAAATGTATGTCAAAGAGTGTCAAGCTATTGAAAGTTACCCAGATTTGTGTCAATTGTTAGGAGAAGTGATAAGAGCTAAATTAAATCAAACTGTTGCCATTGTGTGAAGATGCACACAATGTAAGCATGAGCTGAGAATAATTGACTATTTTTGACTGCTGTCATGTCCACACTTCTATTCAATGCCGTTATTGCATTTGTGCTGATTTTCACTATTTATCAAGGCCACTTGGAGCTTATTGTGATGTTTAGGCTACGGATGTTTTCGTCATTTGACCATGGGTCTTGCTGACCCCGATTGGTTGGGGTATTTTTTAAATTGAGTAATTATAAAAAGAAGCTGTTACCCTGTGCCAACACATGTGCTTTCTGTTTCATAGTTGTAACAAAAGCAATCCACAAATGTAAAAAAATTGAACACTTGAATTTTTGTGTATTTTTGTTGTTGTACGTGTAGCCTACAGTAACATAAACGAATGAGAAGGCTAACGTGTTATTAAAATAAAAAGACAAGGCCTTCATAAACAGAAACACCCAATACTTAGTTTTTTTGTGATAGCATATATTAAATGCATTAATTACTCAGTGAGAATGTTGCAGTCAGAATGACTGCTCATTAGCTTGAAGGGGGGTCCCTCGAGGCCCAGCAGTTCTAGTTAAAAGAAGCTATTGATCCTTTGTGTATAAATTACATTATGGGCATTCTCATGGTGTAGTAGGCTATTCAGAATTATTTCATTTCTTTTTGAACAGACCAGCAATTCTATAACTTTGGCAAATGTATTTCAATTTATCAGGGGTGCTGCAGCTCCTCCAGAACCCTTCGCGCGGCTGTGATTCTATAAGGAAAACATGATGATGAAGTGCAATGCTGGAAAAATGAGAGTTTCAGGCGTATGTCTATCAGAGCAGAGAGATCTTAGAAAGGGAATCTCATTCTAGTTCTGTGAGGAATACAGGCGCGCTTCTCACACTGCCACATTCACGAGTTGGTATCAAACATGTGTTCCAATGTTGGGCAAACCGTAAGGCCTGGCCAGCCCAACCGAATCAACTTTTAGAATATCAGGCATGGGATGGAATATCGAGATACTTTTTCACATTTCACGTTTTTTTTGGGGGGGGCAGGATAATTAACGAAGAGGAAACTCAAATTAACTTTGAACACGTTTATTCTGACTTGTACATTGCAAAAAGTGAAGATTAGTAGATCCCAGTTTGAAAAAGAAGCAGCAAAAAGGGAGTGGTTCCTGGTTCAGTAGGCCTCTGATTTCCCTGTGTTCTCACAGTGTAAAATCACCGCAAATAGCCCTCTCTGGGATACTGTTCTCTGTGTGGTCGGGGTGTCTAATATCAAATTCTACAAGTGCATGTTTCTTCACGCAAATTACACACACACACACACACACTCACACACACACACACACACACACACACACACACACACACACACACACACACACACACACAGGGCTGAGGGCTTGCTACTTGTTTGTATGCCTCTGCAGTTGAGTGCGAACGTGTGAGAATGTTAGAAGGTGCTTCAGTTCGTGCAAGTGCATTTGAGTGTTTTGTTAATGCATGCCTCTGCTGGTCATTGTGAATGTGTGAGAGTCCCGAAGCAGCATGTGTGTGTTTAATCAAGCCATGCTGCTCCATAAGGACGGGTTTACTATGTTTATTGAGGGAAAAAAACAAGCCTTCAGACTCATTGATTTTAGTTTGAAGCAGTTTTATATTAACAGCAGCGTGGAAATCATTCACCTCCAAGTCACCTCAACAATTATGGATGCATGCCATTATGAATTTTAACGCATTTCTTGGGATTTCATCACATAAGAGATATTGTAGGATGTTACTGGAGATTTTATAGACCATTAACAATTTGATGTGTAGTGACATTGATATTTGTGACTCCTTTCAGGAAACATTTCCTGCGTCACTACTTCACAGGAGCGTTATTTGAATGTGAACTTTCTTTTAAATATCAAAATGCATTTTTTGGCAGAAAAGCCTTCTGGAACATTTGAACTTTAATGTGCCTTAATTCTTGTGACTCCCCATCCCGGAGTCTTAGCATAACGCAACGGACATAAATCTTCCTAGAAAATCTTCCTATTCATGAAAATCACAAGTGAAATATATTGGAACACAGCTTAGCCTTTTGTTAATCACCCTGTCATCTCAGATTTTCAAAATATGCTTTACAGCCAAAGCTAGACAAGCATTTGTGTAAGTTTATCGATAGACTAGCATAGCATTATGCCTTGCTAGCAGCAGGCAACCTTGTCACAGAAATCATAAAAGCAATCCAATTAAATTGTTTACCTTTGATGAACTTCAGATGTTTTCACTCATGAGACTCCCAGGTAGATAGCCAAAGTTCATCATTCATTATTTTTGTAGGCGAAATAGCTCCGTTTGTTCTTCACGTTTGGCTGAGAAATCGCCAGGAAATTGCAGTCACGAAAACGGCAAAGAATATTATCGATAATATCGACAGAAACATGGCAAACGTTGTTTATAAGCAATCCTCAAGGTGTTTTTCAAATATCTATTTGATAATATATCCGTCGGGACAATTTGTTTTTCAGTAGGACCGATTGGAGTAATGGCTACCTCTGTATTTTACGCGAGAGTCACCCTGGGAGCCATCAGGTGACCACTTACGCAATGTAGCCGCCTACGGCTATTATTCAACATAAATGCGTAAAACTACGTCACAATTCTGTACGCACCTTGGGGAATACGTAGAAAGCGTAATCTGGTTGATAGCACATTCACAGCTCAATAGAGAGTCATTGGAACGCAGCGCTTTCAAAACCTGGAGCACTTCCGGATTGGATTTTTCTCAGGCTTTCGCCTGCAAGATCAGTTCTGTTATACTCACAGACAATTTCTTTACAGTTTTGGAAACAGAGTGTTTACTATCCTAAGCTGTCAATTATATGCATATTCTAGCATCTTGTCCTGACAAAATATCCCGTTTTCTACGGGAACGTTTTTTTTTTCTAAAAATGAAAATACTGCCCCTAGAGTCGCAACAGGTTAATAACAAACTTGTATGCCATCTGTAAATACAAATACAATTGTTCAATTAAGAGCCTAGTTGGTTTAGCCATGGAAAAAGTTTGAAAACTTCCCGCTAGCCATGATTGGCTGAGATAATTAGTGGGCTTGACATGCCGAGTAATGAGTTCAGATTGGTCTGCCATGTAGCATGCTTCTGTCCATAACATGAGCTGGTCAGTATGTGTAGGTAATCCTTTCTAACACAGCTTTTTTGAAAGATATCACATAGTAGAACTGCATAAATGTTGCTCTCCACTGTTGCACTCCGAGTTTTGAAATCAGTGGAATTAGAGTATGATAGCTAAGGAGATGGAGAAAATTCTGCCGTTTGTTTGCAAATATGCAGACGGAGTCCAAAAGAGAACACACAGAAGGCTGTTGGATAAAACACCTGTCTCTGGATTACATCTTCAAACAAAGGGCAACCATTGCATCCGTGACAGAGAGGGAGAAGCATCCATCCAGCTACATTGTCAGATATTAAACATTTATAATTTTGGCAGAAAGTCGTTTTTGCTTCAAGTTAAAGTGTACTGTTAGTTAGCTAGCTAATGTTACGTGTATGATCTCTGTAGTAATATTATTTGAATCTCAGATCCATTTGTATTGCTAGTTATAGCCTAATGTCAGCTGGCTAACATTGACCTTGGTTGGTTAGCTACCTGCAGATTCATGCAGGGTAGTAATGGTATGAGTTGGGATTATGGTTCATTGTTTAGCTAGATAGCTGCATATCAAAACAAAAGACTCCACTACGCAAGTAACTATTTCAATAGAATGTTTACGATGTGACTGCAACAAACTGTCGATAGACGTAGCTGGTAAATTCGCTCTGGCTAGCTACTCCAATTTCAGAGCACTCTTGTCTGAGTGTGCCAGAGCGCAGAATAACTGACAAATTTACGAACGCTCAACACCCATTGAATATGGCCAGTGTCAGTAAACGTTGGCAAAAAAAGCATAATTAAATTGTTGCCAGCAGCACAGTAGCAGTCACCAACACTCTGGATAACATAACAACAGACTAACGAGCTCTGCTAGGGCGAGTAAAATGGTCAGATTGAGCTGTTCTCTCATTTGTGTCTGGAAGTAACTAGCAAGCTAGCCAATGTTAGCCTGGGTGCTTGACTGCTGTTGTTAAGTCAGAACACTCGGATCAACCCTAGTTCTCGGGCCAGAGCATCCAGTGTGCACTCTGAATGCTCTGAAACCGAATCGCTCGGAATTTACAAACTCACAATCTGACAACGCTCTGAGTTTAAGAATGCCCAGAGCACACTCTGGCACTCCAGATTAAATACACGAATACACCCGTAGTATAAACCTGCCTTTAGTCTTGAAATCTTTGGTGGTTAAGTACTTGGCCTCACATGTGAATCCTTAAAGAGATGGGTGGGGCTAAAGCTTAAGAGGGTGTGAACAATGCTGAATAGGTATAGATAAAGAAGAGTTCTCCAGTAGGTACCACAACATTCAGGGGCCATTTTCTCAAAAGTGAAGTTACAAGTTTATCAACTTTCAAAGCAGAATTACTTTCCCATAGTTCATCAACTGTAGTGTATGTATGATATACCATTTTGTAGCTCTGAGTCTATCTAATGTAAAAAAAATTAAAAAACAACAACACAATTTCAAATTTTCCTACATAAGACGAATCAAGCCGGTCGGTCACATTTTGATTCGCTCAGTCGGTCTATTTTTATTGTGAAATTTTAATTGTGTGACTGAAGGAGAATGCGGTTCTTATCAAGTTACACAAATCCACGAGGAGTCAGTAGAAACCACAGAGAACTAACTAGGCACATTCCCTCGGGACATACCAAGATGGAGTTTCTCTACCATCATAGGACGATGGTAGAGTAACTCCATCTTGGTATGTCCCGAAGGAGTGTGCCTAGTTAGTTTTCTGTTTGGATATAAATATGTGCATGCTAATGTGAATGTGTGTTTGAGAAATATTGCACTTCTAAGAGTTGCATACTGTAAGTGTGCATGTGTGTGCATGTGCGTGTGCGTGTGTGTGCATGTCTGAGTGTGTGCATGTGCGTGTGCGTGTGTGTGTGTATTCACTGTTAAAGGGAAACCATTGTGTAAGTGCTAGATGGAAGGCTACAGATGACAACAGCATGGGCTTCTTTCTGTGGCCTTGTTCTTCTATATGCCATTCAGTCTTTGTTTCTATCCTCATTGATCAGAAGCCTTGAGAGAGAGAGAAAGAGAGACAGAGAGAGACATTGAGAATGGGAAAATGAGAGTAAGAGAGAGTGAAATCTTATGAAGGGTCTCTATACACCATTTTTATTTTAAATAGTACCAGATATGGGTTCTTTGGCTTGTAACCATAGCAAAACCCTTTTTGGTGCTATGTAGAAACATTTTGGCTCTTTAGAGAAGGCTCTTTAGAGAACCTTGCTCATAAGGTTCTAAATGGAACCTATATGGTGCTATATTTAACCCTTTTTTAAGGTTATTTTGAGATTTTAGCATGTACATTTTGGTGGCGCAAACTCAACCAGTTTTTCTAGATGCATGCCAGAAAAATCACTACACCACATAACACCAAACAATACGTTAGTTGCACAATAACGGTGACAAACGGTGCCCACAAACTGTTAGGTCCTACTGTACATAAAGCTGTCCCAACAGAGGAGCTTTCCTTCTAGCACCATGGAGCGAATCCTTACCACCGCTACACCTGGTTATCAGCGGAGACTCGTCTGGCAGCGAAACAGTTCATTCAGCCTCATTTACTGCCTTTTTTGAAAACCATAGCTGACATGGCTGACTTGTTTGAATACGGACTCCTCGTGGATTTGTGTAACTCGATAAGGACCGCATTCTCCTTCAATAATATCGAATGCCGATATGAGTTGTACTTCTGAACCATACTCAAACATTACATTTACGTTCAGTAAACTCCTAATCTTTGTTCTTGTATCATATGAGATGTGAATAGGAAACTTAATTCCGAAGTTGAAGTGTATTTTCTGTCACTTCAGCTCAAATAATGGACGCCGTTGACTTCAATAAATGTTGCGTAATTTTTTACTTGGCTGCGTCAGTTCTTTTGCATACTTTCCATTGAAGGTTGCGTCGTTGCATGTTTCAAAATATGTACAAATGGAGTACGCCTTCGAGAAGTGCCCTCCGTGCGACCGTTTCGCTTCCTTTGTTTTGGACTCATACTCCGACCCTCCCCTTCTTCAATTTGCGTGCCTGGAGCACGGTAGTATGCATTTTGACAAACACCCAGGGTTTTGCCACACTTGCCACCGGGTCTGCGTCGCGCCGAACGGTGTGCATCACAGACACCAGGGGATTCCCAACTTCAATTGAGCCACCTTAACTCTCAATCCCAACGCAGTTATCGCTCCTTTCAGTGGCACTCTGAAGGAGAGCAGAGCAGGACACCCTTTCATCCCGAGACTGGAAGCACCCTCTCCCTCTGAGCAGCAGATACACAACAAAATGATCAGCATAAGTCCACTTCTGCATATTTTGGCCAAATTGACAGACCCCAACTACTTCTTCACCCAGCCTGATACCACAAATGTATGTGCCAAAAGGCATGGATCTGATTTTTCCATGAATCATACTCCCACAGGGCCAGAGTGTTCTCCGGAATATACCTGAGCGTTATGGTACAGCTCAGGAGCCTTCACCTCACCTGATGACACAAGTTCGTTCTTCTCACTTTGTAATATGAAACCAGGTAACACAACACATCACACTCTCAAAAACAGTTGCACAAAAAACAGCTGGGCGCAAACCACACCCCAGAATATTCTAACAGGCCGCTCCCCTACATTTTAATTATCACTAAAAGATCAGGGAACCCTTTTGTGAACTGTAGAGAATCATTGAAGAGCTCGAAGGGTTCTTTGAGTTATTATGGTTCCACATTGAGCCATCACCCTTCCCAACGAACCCACATTTTGTGCATGTTTAGAGTCGCAAAGATCTTCAGCCCCAACGGAAAGTGTCAGTACGAAATCCAGTCTACATTACACTCCAACAGACTATTTCAGAACCATGGACAGCGTCCACATAGAGACAGACAAAGGGTGGTAGGACAGAGAGGAGTGGAGAGAGAGAGAGAGAGAGAGAGAGAGAGAGAGAGAGAGAGAGAGAGAGAGAGAGAGAGAGAGAGAGAGAGAGAGAGAGAGAGAGAGAGAGAGAGAGAGAGAGAGAGAGAGAGAGAGAGAGAGAGAGAGAGAGAGAGAGAGAGAGAGAGAGAGAGAGAGAGAGAGAGAGAGAGAGAGAGAGAGAGAGAGGATGGTTCCAGGCAGTTCCCAGTAGTGTAGAGTGTTAACCTCTTAAAGCAATTGTAAAGTAAACCAATTGTGTGTCTGTGCGTGTGCGCATGTGTGTACAGGGGAGCAGTGGTGAAAGGAATGGAGAAATTAAACGAATGAGATGATAAGAGAATGAGATGATGGCAAGGTTATACCTCCTGGAGCCTCTGACAGATACATCACCGATTTTGAGCTGCTCGACCAGATACAGCATAGTTGCTGGACAGAGAGAGAACGAGAGAGAGGGAGAGAGAGAGAGAAAGGTGGAGAGAGAGAGGGTGAACAGTTTCACTGTACTTGTGCATGTGACTATTAAAAAAACGTGAACTTCCACTTCGGGCAGAGAGAGAGCCAGAGACAGAGGAAGAGAGTGAGTGAGAGAGACTATATTTTAAGAGTGGTATTTTCATCAGACACTCCATGTCTCTCTTACACACACTTACACACCCTTTCCAGTGTTTCTCTCTTTTGGATCTCAACCTCTTTACCTTCTCTCACTCTGTCTCACCCACACATTATAACCAGAGGCAAATTGAAGATTGGATAGTATTTTCTCCTTCATATGCTGCCTGCTTGGCATCATAGAGATATTTCTGCCCTCAAGACATTTCCTGTTATTTTTTGTTCATACAAAACAATATGCTGTGTGTGTGTGTCTAGATGTTCTGTTTACAGTTTGCGTAACTTCCTCTGTTCAATCACCTTGAACGGTTCAATCATCTTGATAGACACCTCGGCTGCCCTACTGTGTTGGACAGATTGATTTATATCTCCATGTCTGCATCTAAAATAACAGCCCCATGGGCCCTGGTCAAAAGTAGTACACTACTTAGTGAATAGGGTACTCTTTATATGTGGAATGAGAAGTGTTCGGTTTCCTGGAGGTGATTTCAATCTGTCTGAAATGGAGCTCCCATTCATTTGGCTTCTGTCGCTTGCTAGCCTGCCTGGGCTGGTGCTACTGCCATCAAATAGAGATGTTAGATTAATTCCTACTCTTATAGAGACGCACAAGAGCTGCACAGCTCCCCGGCATAATGGACCTCTCTGTTCCCCAGCTTCCCTATTAATCAAGGGGTTCTTTTATGCACACATGAACACGCACACACATGGGCAGCATACAAGTTAGTAGACACCCACACATGTGCAAGCGTGCATACATGCACACACACACACAGACACGCACACACACTAAAAACGAATGGTTCTATATCGTGCCAAATAAGTGTTATTTGGCTTGCAACCATAGCGGAACCCTTTTTTGGTGCTATATGGAACCTTTTTCTGAAGGTTCTCTATAGCACCAAAAAAGGGTTTCGCTATGGTTTCAACACGTTTGGGGGCTATATAGAATTCCTTTTTATGGTTCTTTATAGAATGTTTATGGAAAATGGTTCTATAAAGGACCTTGCTCAAACTCAAAGGTTCTTTGAGATGCCCCACTATGTTAGCCTACCGTTACAGCATTAAACTAGGAAACATGGCACGGTATCATCTGTCATATACAAAGCATGGAAATCCTATTTGTCTTTGTGTTAAAGACACATGGTGAAGCCCTGGTGATTGAGTTGTGTCTCCCTGACTGAGTAGTGCTCTCCCCAGTCGCATTATTGGGTCTGTTCTCAACCAAATGGGGCTGTTTCCTCTGCAAACCGGTGCCATATATTTACCCACTAACGAGTGCAGTTCAACTAACAGGGAGCATTAATAACGTCTTTATGGGCCAGGCACCATCAGGTGTCCCAAGGTTAATAGTTATTTTAATTGACTTGAGGCAACTGGAGGGAAGGATGCCTCCGATACATTTATAGTTTCCCCTTGGCTCATAGTGTCCGACAGGGATGGGTGACTCTGGTCCTCAGGGGCCTGAGTGTCTGCTCTGCTGATTTTGATTCTGTCTTTCAAATGAGTGTCTGGTGTATGTATACCTGGAGAACCAGGTTTGTCTACTCATCGTTTTATGAATCTGAGCACTGTAGGGGAAAGAGGGATGGAATAGAAGAGTGGGCAGGTGAGAGAATAGAAGTGGTTCTGCGGTCAAAAGATCTGCAGTGCACCCTCCCCCACTACAGCCTGGGGTTCGATACCAGGCTGTGTCATAGCCGGCTGAGTCCGGAAGCACCATAGGACGGTGCACAATTGTCCCAGCACCGTTCGGTTCAGGGGAAGGTTTGATCAGGGGGTTTTCCTTGGGTCATTGTGCTCTAGCGACTCCTTGTGGCAGGTCCGGACGCCTGCAAGCTGATGTCAGCTTAACTGTGTTTCCTCCAACACATTGGTGCGTGCGGTTCACTTCTAGGTTAAGCGAGTTGTGCGATAGGGATGGGTGACTCTGGTCCTCAGGGGCCTGAGGACCAGAGTCACCGCCTGAAATTTGGTAATAATGTAGTGCGGCCAGGCGGGTCATGTTTCGTAGGACGCATGACTCGACCTTCCCCTCTCCCGAGCCCATTTTGGAGATGCAGCGATGAGCCAAGGTTGTAATTTGGGGAGAAACAGGATTTTTTTTATATACTTGTGACCATACCACCCTGAAAACACCTGATCTTGTCTGATCTTGGTAGCTAAGCAGGGTCAGGCTTGGTTAGTACTTAGTAGTGCTGTAAGCTCCCCCTCAAAAAATGTAAGAAGATTTTTTTTTTAAAAATAACATGTGATTGTAGTGACAAAGATGGAGTGATGATGATGATGTATCACAAGAGACAAAGTTCTCTGATGGCAAATATCAGATTTAGATTCCGTTTGCGATGGAGATGTATAAACAGAGGGCTACAGCGATGAGTTCATTCCTACTGTACTATAAAACACTTATGACAAACTCATGGCTAATATATTAACAGAGTTATCGTCTGCCATTCATAATTTATTCACCATCAAAAATTCAATCTGGCAGACTGTGTGCCATTATTCAGCCTCGCTGGGGGAAAGCAGTCGCTGCTGTTTTAATAAATGAGGAGTTTAAGGACTCCACTCCCACGGATCACAGTTATTCCAAACCCCTGAATAGAAATGGAGGGAGGGAGGGAGTTAGAGGGAGTTGTTGTGGAGATCTCTGGAAGTAAATGTATTGGGATTGGTTGTCGTCACGCTTTTAGAAATCAGGACAATAAGTGCTTGTTTGCGTTTTCTGAAGTGACACTTTTTGGTTCTTGAACCCTCTTCAAAATCAACAGTCTGCTGTGATTGCCTTTTACAACCGGAAGACATGAAAACACTTGTCCTCCACCAGTCTCTCTCTCTCTCTCTCTTACTCTCTCCATCGCTCCCTCTCCGACTGTTATTGAAGTCAATGTATTGTGTAACCCTTGTGTTTATGCTGTAGTTCTATGTACTTGGATGTTTCTGTAGCCCTCTGTGCAAAATGTGCAGCAGGCGGCAATAAGCCTGATTGGATATGGAAATGGGAGGTGTTGGGGGTCCAAAGACTTTCTGCTGATGCTGTACAACTCTTTACAGTGTGCATACTGGGGATCTCTTTTTATTACACGCACACACACACACACACACACACACGCACGCACGCACGCACGCAAGCAAACACACACACACACGCATGCACGCACACACACACACGCGCGCACACGCACTGAGCATGAAACAGCTCTCATCCCCCCCCCCGTATAGCGAACACTAATCTTATAAAATAGGACAGGAGTTAGCATGTGTGGTTTCTTCATATTACTTTGACCAATTTGATCATATTACTAATACTAATCTCTGCAAGGAAGGGCCGAAGGAAAGATTTTTCCAAAACACCACTGTGCTGTCTTCCGCCATCTTGTCTTTCACCTTTTTTTGAATTCCCTCCCTGCTGCTGATGCTCCATGACTCATATCAACAGTCATAGAGAGATGAAGGGAGAGAGACAGGCTGAGAGAGAAAAGCAGGGAGCGAGAGAGAGAGAGAGAGAGAGAGAGAGAGAGAGAGGTTACAGACTAACAGGGATGGAGGGGGAGAAACAAATAGAGAGAAAAGGATGAAGGAGGAGAGAGTGGAAAGACTGAGAGGGACACTGTTGTAGGTATTCCAACAGGTAGACTATCCCAATAGGCGAAGCACCGCCACAACATGTAATTTTTTACTACGAAAACGGCAACAGAAGCTAACTCCTTTCCCCGCTTCGTCTGCTACAGTATGTTGAGTTTACCGGGGAAGCAGTGAAGCCAGCTGTAGAATATTGAGTGATTATGTTTATGAGTCTGTTATTAATAACATTTTACTTTTCCAAAATTGTGTGATATAAAACACTTGTGTTCCTTGTATTAATGGCAGTGTTATTTGCCTATCCCTATAATAACCATTTATCTGTGAAATTAGAGATTGAGTACCAATCATCAGCTGAATCAGAAAATATTTTACAAAATGACAGGAAAGTGAACAGCTGTTGTGATAGCGCACCACGTTTTTCTGGAATGTTTTGATGTTGTTGCACAAGAGATAGTCCAAACTATACAGACTCAAAATGTAGGCCTATAGCATTTTTAAAAAAGGTTCAAAAGCTGAAAAGCTTTGTGGTGTCACTACAGACCCAGGTTCGATCCCGGGCTGTGTCGCAGCCGGCCGCGACTGGGCGACCCATGAGGCGACGCACAATTGGCCCAGCGTCTTCCGGGTTAGGGCAGGGTTTGGCCAGGCGCATGCACGCTGACACGGTCGCCAGTTGTACGGTGTTTCCTCTGACACACTGGTGCGGCTGGCTTCCGGGTCAAGCAAGCAGTGTGTCAAGAAGCAGTGAGGCTTGGCAGGGTTATGTTTCAGACGACGCATGGCTCTCGACCTTCGCCTCTCCCGAGTCTGTACGGGAGTTGCAGTGATGGGACAACACTGTAACAACTGTCGGGTTCACCCAGGGGTCATGATAAGGGCTGTACCAAAATGTTTGATGTATTAGAATAATTGATTATGCTTATGTTTTATTAATAGAAGGGGAGGGGTTATAATACCCCTCCCCTTACATGTATAGATAGGGTCATATACTACAGATGAACAATATATATATTCATTATAGAGTTTCATAATTGTTCCACAGTTGTTTTCTCTCTCTCTCTCTCTCTAATAGAGGGGGTCAGACATTCCACAATAAATCAACTTTGTTGAGTGGACATTTTTTGCATAGCTTTTAGATAACACTGAAACGCTATGTTTGTATAGCTATGGATGCATGGGCTTGGTCTCCGGAGTAGAAGGTAATGACATAGTCAGTGACATCACTAAGGCTGGATTTTGGTTTAATAAAACAACTGGAGACCTTTTGTTTGATGCAGAACTTACTCAGAAACATGCGTGCTATGTTCCTGATTGTCAACTTCTTTCTGCAATTGCATTAATAAAAGGTTTTTCAATGATTTAATTAAAGATGTTGTCATAATGCTAATTTCACCACTGAGGCAATAATGATTGACAAGGACCAATTTGATATCACGAAATTGGGGAGAAAAAAATAGTTTAAAAAAATTTATAAAAATATATAGAAAGCTTTCTTTGCTTGTTATTAATTTTATTCAATGGTTTCACCTGAGTGTCCTTGCCAGCCAGGGTAGGGCAGCACTACAACATTCCGATGTGATAGTCTTGTGAATCTTTCATGCATCTTTTTTGATTGAAAATGGGAGCGATGAGAGGTGAAAATGATTTGAATGTGTGTCCAGACAAGGCAGGGCAGCGTTTTACAGCATTATAATGTTATAGTCTTGTGAATCTCTCTCAGGCATATTTTTCTTGTTGTTGAAAATGGGAACAAATACTGATTTCAAACAAAAAGGACTACATTCTCATTCATATTATGAAGACATGAGGTGAGAATCAAAATAGTTTAAAAAAATGCCCTTGCCTTAATAAAGTTGAAACTTGGATAGATCTTGTGTGTAATAGCCTATACAGTCAACTCAAAATATAGTGTTCTGTTCTTATGAAATAGCCTACTTTTTCCATATCATAATGAGACTAAATGAAAGGACATAGGCCAAATCGATGTGATTTTGCCCAATATTAAATTGTTCAAATGTAGGGGGGAAAGGCAGACATTTTATATAAACATTGGGTTTGAGTGGCTCAAAGTTTTCAGACGTTTTCTGTTGGTAGGCCTACCCATGTGTCTCTCCTCATTCGGAAAGGCTGCTCACTGCTGTCAATACAAAAACTGATAATTCTGACTTAATTAATTTGGAATGATGTGAATAATGATGATGGTGATGGTGAGAGCTCAGTATAGCCTAACCCTTTAATGAAATTCAATTTTTATAGTCATGTGACAGAGTATTTGTTTTTTTACATTGAAACATTCAAATGCTGGCCTTTTACCAGATATATTTTTTCTCGCAAGAAATGTTCGATTTTCAGAACAAATGCTGTTTGCTATAGCATATAGATAACATTCAGCCGATTTGAACACATTTATAGAACATATAAAGAACAGCAATGTACGATTTAATGGATAGCAGCAGACAGACACTAAATTGTTTCACATTCTTTATTAAAAGACACAGAAACAGCCAATATGCAAAACAGTTGGCTTCACAGCTTCCCCGCCAAATAGGCCTACTGTCACGTCCTGATCTGTTTCACCTGTTCCTGTGATTGTCTCCACCCCCTCCAGGTGTCGCTTATTTTCCCCAGTGTATTTATCCCTGTGTATTCTGTCTCTCTGTGCCAGTTCGTCTTGTATGCTTCCAAAGTCAACCAGCGGTTTTTCCGTTTTTCTGCTTTTTGCATTCTCCTTTTTCTAGTCCTCACAGTTTTAACCCTTGCCTGTTTCTGGACTTTGTACCCACCTGCCTAACCATTCTGCCTGCCTTGACCACAAGCCTGTCTGCCCCTCTGTACCTCCTAGACTCTGATCTGATTTTGACCTTTTTGCCTGTCCACGACCAATCTCTTGCCTACCCCTTTGGATGAAGAAACATTGTAAGACTCCAACAATCTGCCTCCTGTGTCTGCATTTGGGTCTCACCTTGGGCCTTGACACCTACAAGGAAACTTGATGTATCTTGATGATGTTGAGTGCATGAGGGGGATCTGTGCGCTACGTAATACCTTCTATAAAAAAAAAACGTTTTGCTTGACAAAAAGACACGTAAGCCTCAACAGGTATTCCAATTAGGTATTCTAAATGTAGGTGCCCTTGACACTGGGTTTGAAACTTGAAGGAAACAGTAATTAAGTGGTTCCATAGCCACTTATTAAATATGCTCTCTTATTGGCACTGAGACACTGGTTGGTTAAAATAGACCCTCTCATTCACCTCTCTCCTAACTCACACATACACACAAATTCACACCCACACCAAAACCTGTAAAGCCCACACACTATAACACACACGTATATGCATGCAAGCAAACACACACACACACGCACACACATGCACACTCACTCACTCACTCACTCGATGTGAGTGTGAGAACTGGAATCAGTGAGGTTGGAGTTAACTCTCCAGCGACTCTTCCCCTGTAAGGGAAAATGTAGGCCAGGCTTCACAGGCCCTGTAATGTGCCAACATAAGAAATCAATCAAACTCACACTACTCGTACAGGCCTACAACTCCCATTGATCTACTGCTGAAAATGTGCAAAAGATGGAGGGAAAACACCACCATGCAGGTTTCTACTGAACAGCGTTGGGGACAGGAGGATGAAGAGGGTTAGGAGGGATGGGAAGAGGTGGCAGAGGAGGGAAATGCAGGTGAGGAGGCATGGGGAAATACAGGAGGTATTGTAAAGGGGACCTTTGTTCTGACCTTTGATCTGAATGGCTGATAGCAGTGACCCTGGGGGTGATGGAGCTGTCAATCACATGACAGGCAGTCTGGGAAAGTGATTATGTCAAAATTCTGCTGTGGCGTGCCGGTATGAGTTGAGGTTGGGATGGGGAGGCATTTATTTGTGTGCGTGCGTGCGAGCTGTGGTTTATGTTATTTCCACTCTCTGACACCCTTGACAGCAGCTGTCGCCTGTGGTGAGTCATGGTTCAGAGGTTGGTGGGATGCCCCTGCTTCTAACAAGACACCCCATACTTTTGATCGGCTTATTCGGCACTAAACTTTCTTGACAGACCAAATCGATTGCAAGTTCAATATTTTACAGAGGATCCTCTGTTTGTGTCGCGCAGTAGATGACTACAGAGCAACAAGCTCTCACAGTCTCACTGCAAGATGAAACATTTCTCCAACAGTAACATTCTGTTGACATTGCACTGCTTATCACAGGGATTGAACACATAACCCTCCAATACAGAGCCTGCGGTCTTACACCCCTCCACCATCTTCAAAATCCAAGCATACTTGATGGTAATTAGCGCTCTCCATTGCCCCTAATGGCAATGTAGGTTAAGTTAAGGGTTCAGGTTAAATTAAGGGTTTAGGCAGATTAGGGTTTAGGAATATTAGGCACGCAGAAACAACTCTACGGTTCAGTTAATTAATTCATTCAGACTGGGTTAAATTAAAGGCTAATGTTTGGGATACAGAATTACCTCTAGGGCTCACTTCAGGCATACATTCTGAGTGGTTAAATTAGGGATTAAGGTTTGGGATAGGGTTAAATCATTTCAGGAATTCATTCGGATTGTTTAACAATTCGGGCATTAATTTCAATTGGTTAGATTAAAGATTACGGTTTGGAATAGTGTTCATTAACTTCAGTCATTAGGTCTGATTGGTTAAATGAACGATTACGGTTTGGGATAGGGTTAAAACAGAACAACAACTCCACGGTTACGTTTAGCCGTTTACTAAGACTCGCCTTTCATCACATTGTGGATGGAGAGGAGATATGTTTTATAGACCAGGTTTCAATTCCAGCTCCCGTCACTTGCATTTTTGGATGTTGTCCATAGTGACCGGTTTTGACGGAGTCAAAAACGTCAAATTGCTACATTAATCTACATTAATCTCCCAGCTATAGAGACCGATACAGTCCAAAAAAATGATTTTCTAACATTTCCATTTTCATCCGATCAAATATGTTTTTATTATCCTTATGTCATAAGTGATACATCTCCTGCAGGGGATAGTTGCAGTATTTATAACCAAACTTGCTTTTCCATTTTAGATGTGGGAATCAAATCTCTTCAGTAAATATGCGTGTATCTAATTCTGGTCTAAATGCAGAGAACATTGACATTTTTATTTAGCAAAAACTTTAACCAGTGCCATGGTATATTTATGCGATATTCTCCTAGCATCCCTACAGTGTACTAATGACTCAATGTGTCTGAGAAAGAAGAGGATATTAGACAGATAGATATGGGACAAGTGACACAACACGGATAATGATTTCAGTGTTAGAAGGATCCATCCATGCATATGGGTGGTTTAACCAGCTAGCGACCACACTTGTCCCTGGTCAGATAAGGTGATAAGGTCTAAACACATTAAAATAAATTCACGTGAAATGTTCATGTGTCGGACACGTGTGACATTTCACATTACTTTTTTCACATGACTCAGACACATGTGGTTTTACCAAAATGTCACGTGTTATTTTAAGTTTTCCATGTGCTTTTGTAAATGTCGGGATTAGAACGTGGGTCTTGCATGGGATAAACCAACATCTTGACCATTAGACCTAGAGGGACAACACTAATTTGGAAGTTGTAGGCTGGGCTACCTCATCACGTGACCAAGAGATTGTTTTTTGTTGTCCATTTTAGCTAGGGCTGTAATTTCATATTATTCATACAAAAAGCAGTTGCAAGAATATTGACGTCTTGATTTTGTCCAAAGCAACTGTTAGCAAAAGCAGGTAAATTGATACACTTTCTTTAACCACAATGTCAACTTGTTTTGACATCGCATTGTTTTTAACTGTATTGATTATGTATTTTGGATGTGCTCAGGGTATTTTGACCGCTTTCAAACAATGCTTTCAAAATAGATGTCAACGTTTTTAACATGTGAAACTGCCAATTTCACATGTGCAAATGCAGTTCACATTTGAAGTGAAAACATAGGATGATTATCTGCCATATGTGACGTGTCAACAATTAGAACTGTGGGTGATCCTGAGGGGTCATAGGTCAGATGAAGATCAGCGCTGGGGCGGATGTAGAGTACTGTTTAGAACATGCATTAGCGTCACGCAAACCATACTATTTCACCGTAAGGTATGGCTAAATAGAGCGATAGTATTTATATTATTCCATATGGAGGAATATATGGTGTTGTGCTTGATGCTCTATCCCAGTGCATTTATGGATTGCATTTACACTTCTGTGCTCCATTCCATATAGTTGAATATAGTGCTTGATACTCTTTGAAGGATTACGTACAGTGCCTTCGGAAAGTATTCAGACCCCTTGACATTTTCCACATTTTGTTACGTTACTGTCACGCCTCCTCCCTCTCTCCCTCTCTCTGGCGCTCGAACCTGCCCTTCATTACGCACACCTGTCAACATCATTACACGCAGCTGAGCAATATTGTAATCACCTGGACTCCATTACTTTGTTGATTGCCCTTCTATATCTGTCTGTTCCTCAGTTGGTTCCCTGTGTCAACATTAATATCATTTCGCTTTCCCCTGTCCAGACGCTGTCAGTATTCTGTTTCTTTCCGTGGTTATTAAATGTTCACTCCCTGTACCTGCTTCTCGTCTCCATTGTCAAACCTTACAGTTACATGTTTATTTTCCACACAATACCCCATAATGACAAAGTGAAAACATTTTTTATTTTTTACATTTTAGCAATGTATTCAAAATGTAAAACAGAAATACCTTATTTACATAAGTATTCAGGCCCTTTGCGATGAGACTCGAAATTGAGCTCAGGTGCATCCTGTTTCCCATTGATCATCCTTGAGACGTTTATACAACTTTATTGGAGTCCAGCTGTCCAGATTTAGAAAGGAACACACCTGTCTATATCAGGTCCCACAGTTGACAGTGCATGTCAGAGCAAAAACCAAGCCACGAGGTCAAAGGAATTGTATGTAGAGCTCCGATACAGGATTGTGTCGAGGCACAGATCTGGGGAAGGGTACCAAAAAATGTCTTCATCTTTGAAGATCCCCAACAACACAGTGGCCACCATCATTCTTAAATGCACGAATTTTGGAACAACCAAGGCTCTTCCTAGAGCTGGCCGCCCAGTGATCGGGGCAGAAGGGCCTTGGACAGGGAGGTGACTAAGAACCTGATGGTCACTCTGACAGAGCTCTAGAGTTCCTCTGTGGAGATGGGAGAAACTTCCAGAAGGACAACCATTTCTGCAACACTCCACCAAGCAGGCCTTTATGGTAAAGTGGCCAGATGGAAACCACTCCTCAGTAAAAGGCACATGACAGCCTACTTGGAGTTTGCCAAAAGGCACGTACGGACTCTCACACCATAAGAAACAAGATTCTCTGGTCTGATGAAACCACTCCCCATTCAACCTGACTGGGATTGAGAGGATCTGCAGAGAAGAATCAGAGTAACTACCCCAATACAGGTGTGTCAAGCTTGTAGCATCATACCAAAGAAGACTTGAGGCTGTAATCGCTGCCAAAGGTGCTTCAAGAAAGTACAGAGTAAAGGGTCTGAATATTTATGAAAATGTGATATTTCAGTTTTTATTTATAATACATTTGCAAAACAAAATTAAAACCCCTTTTCACTTTGTCATTATGGGGTATAGTGTTGTAGATTGATAGGGGTAAAATAAACAATTGAATCGATTTTAGAATAGAGCTTTAACCTGTAGTGACGCCCAGTCCGTGAACGGGGCCGTTATCATCATCTGACACTAATTAGCATAACGCAACGGACATAAATCTTCCTAGAAAATATTCCTATTCATGAAAATCACAAGTGAAATATATTGGAACACAGCTTAGCCTTTTGTTAATCACCTTGTCATCTCAGACTTTCAAAATATGCTTTACAGCCAACGCTAGACAAGCATTTGTGTAAATTTATCAATAGCCTAGCATAGCATTATGCCTTGCTAGCAGCAGGCAACCTTGTCACGGAAATCAGAAAAGCAATCAAATTAAATCGTTTACCTTTGATGAACTTCGGATGTTTTCACTCACGAGACTCCCAGGTAGACAGCCAAAGTTCATCTTTTCCCAAAATATTATTTTTGTTGGCGAAATAGCTCCGTTTGTTCTTCACATTTGGCTGAGAAATCGCCCGGAAATTGAGGTCACTACAACGCCGAAAAATATTCCAAATTATCTCCATAATATTGACAGAAACATGGCAAACGTTGTTTATCATCCATCCTCAAGGTGTTTGTCTAATATCTATTCGATAATATATCAGTCGGGACAATTCGTTTTTTCACTCTGACAGATTGGAGTAATGGCTACCTCTGTATTTTACTCGAGAATCTCTCTCGGAGCCATCATGTGACCACTTACGCAATGTGGCTGCCTACGGCTATTCTTCAACAGAAATGCGTAAAACTACGTCGCAATGCTGTAGACACCCTGGGGAATACGTAGAAAGCGTAAGCTCGTTGATGGTACATTCACAGCTGAATAGGGAGTCATTGGAACGCAGCGCTTTCACAACCTGGGGCACTTCCGGATTGGATTTTTCTCAGGCTTTCCCTGCAACATCAGTTCTGTTATACTCACAGACAATATCTTTACAGTTCTGGAAACGTTAGAGTGTTTTCTATCCAAAGCTGTCAATTATATGCATATTCTAGCATCTTTTCCTAACAAAATATCCCGTTTAAAACGGGAACGTTTTTTTTCCAAAAATGAAAATACTGCCCCCTAACACCAAGAGGTTTTAATGCAACAAAATGTGGAAAAAGTCAAAGGGGTTGAATAATTTTCAAAGGCACTGGTTATAAAGTGCGTGCTGTGCTCGAATCTCAAATGGCTGAATTACCGATTTGGCCATGGTGATTCATCAAATAAGGTGAAACCCAGGTTTTAGCTAACCAAACAAACAATTCCAGGATAGCCTATAGCTCCAGACTGTTTCTCTCCAACTCAATGAGAGATGATGCAGAATGCGCGAGTCCCTTGTGTTGCTATAGTATGTCCATTGGAATAGAAAGAGGGGAAAAAAAATTGAGAAAAACATTTGGAAAGCCTTTGCAGTTTGTCCAGGGTCATTCCATTAGGACCGTCCAGGCATTTGAACTCATCCCACAGTGATCCTACTGGGAATGCTTCATTTCCTATCAAGCCGTGCTCTCACAGGCACCCTGGAAAGGCAGCAGCAGTAAGGTGTAAAGAGGTTTCACCGTTCTATTTTACAGTCTGTGGCTTTGATCTGCACCATGTTACTGCTGAGAGGTGGGCTGCTGTTATTAGGGAGCGGTGTATGTGCATGTGTGTGCGTGCGTGAAGAGGAAGTTGGGATAGAGGTTAAAGTGGTCATGTTTTTCTGTGAAATTACTGCTTCAACAGTGCTTATCTATCATTACAAATCTCCTACTAGTGCCAGTGCAGTGGTAATTCTACCATGTACAACCATGTTAATATTGGATTAGTGGTTTATATCATGGTGCTGAATGTATAATGCTTGCGGTGGGTCTATTTATTATTTACATTCGATTCTGTAATTACACAACCTGAACTGACATGTTTCACATCACATTGGAATCATAAAAATCACTTTTCCAACATGATAAATCCCTCACGAGTTAATCCGCGACATCAGATAGTGTGAGAGATGCGTGGGCTGATGGCCTTTATCTGTGATCGTATTTGTCAGATGTCAGTCCAGATGACAGGGTGACATCACGGGCTGGCAAGGCTGGCAGCGCCAACTGCCAACATTCCCATAGGGCTCTGGTGAAAAGTAGTGCACTTTGTAGGGGATAGGGTGCCATTTGGGATGCATGCCTTCTGCGCATCCTCTCTACATTTTTGACTCTTCCTCTCTCCTATAGGGCTCTGGTCAAAAGCAGTGCAGTTTGAAGGGAATAGGGTGCCATTTGTGTCGTAGCTAGGGACTCAGTGCCGCAGTTTCTCCAGATACTACTTAAGACCAATTAAGGTGGACTTGTGTTTCCATATCAACACCTCCAGTCTATTAGATTGTCACCCAACTAACTTGTGGCTGTTGGAACAGAAGACACTCTAGAGCCCTCTGGCATTCTACTGGTGAAATAATTACTTTCTACTGCCTGTTCAGTTTCATAATTACTGCCTTTTAAAGGGATTCATTTTACCCACTCTAAAAAAGCTAGCTAGTGTAGAGCTCTCTCTCTTGATTCTGGTCTTGTTCCATCCCCCTCGTTGTCTCTCTCTCTCGCTCTCTCTCTCTTTCTCGCTCTCTCTCTCTCCCTTTCAGTCCTTCTCTCTCCCTCACCAACTTCTTTCTTTCCTTCTTTCTTTCTTTTTTTTCTATTTGTCCTGGGAAGGCTTTGGGGATCTGATTCACAATGACTTCAGAACACGTGAAAAATGTACTCAGCGAAAAAAGAAACAGCACCTTTTTCAGGACCCTGTCTATCAAAGATAATTAATAAAAATCCAAATAACTACACAGATCTTCATTGTAAAGGGTTTATTAAACACTGTTTCCCATGCTTGTTCAATGAACCATAAACAATTAACGAACATGCACCTGTGGAACGGTTGTTAACCGAATGACAAAATTTTGAGTGTTTTCTATCCTAATCTGTTAATTATATGCATATTCTAGCATCTGGTCATGAGAAATAGGCCGTTTACTTTGGGAACGTTATTTTTCCAAATATAAAAATAGTGTCCCCTAGCTTCAAGAGATTAAGACACTAAGAGCTTACAGATTGTAGGAAAATAAGGTCACAGTTATGAAAAGGACACTAAAGAGGCCTTTCTACTGACTCTGAAAAACACAAAAAGAAAGATGCCCAGGGTCCCTTCTCATCTGCGTGAACGTGCCTTAGGCATGCTCCAAGGAGGCACAAGGACTGCAGATGTGGCCAGGGCAATAAATGGTCATGTCCGTACTGTGAGATGCCTAAAACAGCACTACAGGGAGACAGGACAGACAGCTGATCGTCCTTGCAGTGACAGACCACGTGTACCAACACCTGCACAGGATCGGTACATATGAACATATGAACAGGATGTCAACATCAACTGCCTGTGTTACACCAGGAATACACAATCCCTCCATCAGTGCTCAGACTGTCCGCAATAGGCTGAGAGAGGCTGGGCTGACGGCTTGTAGGCCTGTTGTAAGGCAGCAGTCCTCACCACTGAACCAGGCAGGACTGGCAAAAAAGTGCTCTTCACTGACGAGTCGCGGTTTTGTCTCTTCAGGGGTGATGATCAGGTTCACATTTATTGTTGAAGGAATGAGCATTACACCGAGGCCTGTACACTGGAGCGGCATCAATTTGGAGGTGGAAGGTCCGTCATGGTCTGGGGCGGTGTGTCACTGCATCATCCGACTGAGCTTGGTGTCATTGCAGGCAATCTCTCAACGCTGTGCATTAAAGGGAAGACATCCTCCTCCCTTATGTGGTACCCTTCCTGCAGGCTCATCCTGACATGACCCTCCAGCATGACAATGCCACCAGCCATACTGATTGTTCTGTGCATTATTTCCTGCAAGACAAGAATGTCAGTGTTCTGCCAAGGCCAGCAAAGAGCCTGGATCTGAATCCCATTGAGCACATCTGGGACCTGTTGGTTCGGAGGGTGAGGGCTAGGGCCATTCCCCCCAGAAATGTGTGGGAACTTGCAGGTGCCTTGGTGGAAGAGTGGGGTAACATCTCACAGCAAGAACAGGCAAATCTGGTGCAGCCCATGAAGAGGAGATGCACTGCAGTACTTAATGCAGCTGGTGGCCACACCAGATATTGACTGTTACTTTAGATTTTGACCCCGCTTTGTTCAGGGACACATTATTCTATTTCTGTTAGTCACATGTCTGTGGAACTTGTTCAGTTTATGTCTCAGTTGTTGAGTCTTGTTATGTTCATTCAAATATTTACACATGTTAATTTTGCTGAAAATTAACACAGTTAACAGTGAGAGGACGTTTCTTTTTTTGCTGAGTTTATATTACTTGGATGATTCCAGATCAGTTTATTTAACTCTCATTACCACAGAGGAGTAAACTAAACTTCATAGCAAAGGTCCAGAATACTTAATGCACTGCATCTCAGTGCTAGAAGCGTCAGTACAGACCCTGGTTTGATTCCAGGCTGTATCACAACCGACTGTGGTTCAGAGTCCCATAGAGAGGTGCACAATTTGCCTAGCATTGTCCGTGTTAGGGTTTGGCTGGAGTAGACAGTCATTGTAAATAAGAATTTGCTCTTAACTGACTGTTTAAATATTCATAAAAACTATAGTCTTCTCTAATCTATCTAATCACCTAGCATCTTTACTCCAGAAGGCTATTGCATCTCTTTTTAAAATTCCTCAGTACAGGGAACTCACTCCTGAATTCCTTTTGATATGTTTGCTCATGCTCTTGTTGCCCCTGTGATGTATTAATGATACACTAGTTGTCAAGCATCACAATGAATACATCTGCTGTTTTTTATTTATCTCCCTTGACATATGAACCTGATTAGTAAATATTATGGCGTGTTTGAACTAAGACTTTGAAGAGTAGAGAAATGTAAACCGCTTCTAGTTTGCTGAACAGCGTGATCTCCTTTCTGTTTCTCTTAGTCTTATCAATCGCTAAATGTGCTAACAGTGAGGCAGCCATTTGCCTAAATTGATGCACACAAGTCCTCTTCAATATGTATCTGCCTTGTGCATCTTCGACATCTCCTGTGTAAATTGACAGATGAATGGCAGAAGTGGCAGCTGTCAGCGAGTGGCTGGGGACTCATTTCAGAGCTGCGTAGGCATGCCATGAGGTTAGTAGGCTTCTCCTCTGATGTGTTCCCAGCTCCCGAGGATTCCTGCTATTGACATAAGATGCTGTTAGCTTTATTTAGCAAAGTGTTAAGCTTTACCCTCGTTCTTCTTTTTTCCTCCATAGACAACAACAGACTTTATTTAGCTTGTTAACCTGTTATCGCTGCAATCCCCCTATCGGGATAAGTGTCATCAGCAACCGCTGAATAGCATAGCGCTACATACAATAAATATTACTATAAATATTTATATGAATGAAATCACAAGTGCAATATACAAAAACACAGCTTAGCCTTTTGTTAATCCATCTGTCGTGTCAGATTTAGAAATGATGCTTTACAGTGAAAGCAATCCAAGCTTTTGTGTAAGTTTATCGATCGCACGATAAAACATTATGTACACTTAGCATCAGGTAGCTCGGTCACGAAAATCAGAAAAGTAATCAAATTAATCGTTTACCTTTGATGACCTTCGGATATTTTCACTCACAAGACTCCCAGTTACACAACAAATGTTCTGTTTGTTCCATAAAGATGATTTTTATATCCAAAATACCTCCGTTTGTTTGTCGCATTATGTTCAGAAATCCACAGGAAAGAGCGGTCACGTCAACACAGGCGAAAATTCCAAAGAGTTTCCATTATGTCCACAGAAACATGTCAAACGTTTTTTATAATCAATCCTCAGGTTGTTTTTAAAATATATAATCGATAATATATCAACCGCAAATGTCTTTCACAGTAGGAGAGGGGAAAACAATAGCTGTCCAAATTCTGTTGCGCAAGCAAAACTCATGTGACCACACTAAAAAAAATAAAAGCCTGAAACTATGTCTGAAAACTGTTGACACCTTGAGGAAGCGATAGGAAAAGGAATCTGGTTCATATCCCTTTAAATTGAGCAAAGGGAGGCTATGGAACATGGAATTTTCAAAATAGAAGCCACTTTCTTTTTATTTTTAAATTTTTAATTTCACCTTTATTTAACCAGGTAGGCTAGTTGAGAACAAGTTCTCATTTACAACTGCGACCTGGCCAAGATAAAGCATAGCAGTGTGAATAGACCACAACACAAAGTTACACATGGAGTAAACAATAAACAAGTCAATAACACAGTAGAAAAAAGAAAAAAAGAGTCTATATACATTGTGTGCAAAAGGCATGAGGAGGTAGGCGAATAATTACAATTTAGCAGATTAACACTGGAGTGATAAATGATCAAATGGTCATGTGCAGGTAGAGATACTGGTGTGCAAAAGAGCAGAAAAGTAAATAAATAAAAACAGTATGGGGATGAGGTAGGTCAATTGGGTGGGCTATATACCGATGGACTATGTACAGCTGCAGCGTTCGGTTAGCTGCTCAGATAGCAGATGTTTAAAGTTGGTGAGGGAGATAAAAGTCTCCAACTTCAGCGATTTTTGCAATTCGTTCCAGCCACAGGAAGCAGAGAACTGGAAGGAAAGGCGGCCAAATGAGGTGTTGGCTTTAGGGATGATCAGTGAGATACACCTGCTGGAGCGCGTGCTACGGGTGGGTGTTGCCATCGTGACCAGTGAACTGAGATAAGGCGGAGCTTTACCTAGCATGGACTTGTAGATGACCTGGAGCCAGTGGGTCTGGCGACGAATATGAGGCGAGGACCAGCCGACTAGAGTATACGGGTCGCAGTGGTGGGTGGTATAAGTTGCTTTAGTAACAAAACGGATGGCACTGTGATAAACTGCATCCAGTTTGCTGAGTAGAGTATTGGAAGCTATTTTGTAGATGACATGACATCGCCGAAGTCGAGGATCGGTAGGATAGTCAGTTTTACTAGGGTAAGTTTGGCGGCGTGAGTGAAGGAGGCTTTGTTGCGGAATAGAAAGCCGACTCTAGATTTGATTTTAGATTGGAGATGTTTGATATGAGTCTGGAAGGAGAGTTTACAGTCTATCCAGACACCTAGGTACTTATAGATGTCCACATATTCTAGGTCGGAACCATCCAGGGTGGTGATGCTAGTTGGGCGTGCGGGTGCAGGCAGCGAACGGTTGAAAAGCATGCATTTGGTTTTACTAGCGTTTAAGAGCAGTTGGAGGCCACGGAAGGAGTGTTGTATGCCATTGAAGCTCGTTTGGAGTAAAAGCTTGTTTCATGCTTTGATTTTCCTCAGGGTTTCGCCTGCAATATCAGTTCTGTTTTACTCACAGACAATATTTTGACAGTTTTGGAAACTTTAGAGTGTTTTCTATCCAAAAACTAATAATAATGTGCATGTATTAGCAACTGAGACTGAGGAGCTGGCCTTTTACAATGGGCACCTTTTCATCCAAGCTACTCAATACTGCCCCTGTTTTTGAGCTTTGCGGGGGACCTTTTTATCCAGAATCGCCACGGAAAACGCAGTTTTTTGGCATAGAGCCTGAAATGGTCCTCCTCTCACGTGGTGGACAGGGCATGGTGTCGGCTTTCATAAACACTTTTTCAACTGTGATTTACTGTTACGTATCCAGCTCTACTCGAGAGCCTAGTGCTTAAATAAAACCCCACTCTCTACCCACTAGGAGAGAGAGAGAGACCACTCAATGGAGCACACATGATGCTTAGCGGATAGGTCTTTATCCTAACTTCACATTCTACATCGTGTCGTTTTCATCTTGTGGGGTTATTTTGAATACAAAACCAATGCCTGCAATGTTCTCCATACAATTTCAGAAAAATGTATCTATTACCTCGTTCACTTCTCCCTCATTCCTTCTTTTCAACTATTCCAGAGTTGCAAAGAAAAAGCCATATCTCAGACTGGCCAATAAAAATAAAAGATTAAGATGGGCAAAGAACACACACTGGACAGAGGAACTCTGCCTAGAAAGCCAGCATCTCGGAATCGCCTCTTCACTGTTGACGTTGAGACTGGTGACTGCCAGTTGAGGACTTGTGAGGCATCTGTTTCTCAAACTAGACATTCTAATGTACTTGTCCGCTTGCTCAGTTGTGCACCGGGGCCTCCCACTCTTCTTTAATTTCTGGTTGGAGACAGTTTGTGCTGTTCTGTGAAGGGAGTAGTACGCAGCGTTGTATGAGATCTTCAGTTTCTTGGCAATTTCTCGCATGGAATAGCCTTCATTTCTCAGAACAAGAATAGACTGATGAGTTTCAGAAGAAAGTCCTTTGTTTCCAGCCATTTTGAGCCTGTAATCAAACCCACAAATGCTGATTCCCCAGATACTCAACTAGTCTAAAGAAGGCCAGTTGTATTGCTTGTTTAATCAGAACGACAGTTTTCATCTGTGCTAACATAATTGCAAAAGGGTCTTCTAATGATCAAGTAGCCTTTTAAAATTATAAACTTGGCTTAGCTAAAGCAATGTGCCATTGGAACACAGGAGTGATGGTTGCTGATAATGGGCCTCGGTACGCATATTCCATAAAAAATCTGCTCTTTCCAGCTACAATCGTCATTTACAACATTAAGAATGTCTACACTGTATTTCTGACCAATTTGATGTTCTTTTAATGGAAGAAAATGTGCTTTTATTTCAAAAACAAGGACAAGTGATCCCAAACTTTTGAACGGTAGTGTATATATCTGTATATATACATTAACAATCAAAACTTTGGACACACCTACTCGTTCAAGGGTTTTTCTTTATTTTTAATATTTTATACATTGTAGAATAATAGTGAAGACATCAATACAATAAAATAACACATATGGGCTCATGTAGTAACCAAAAAAGTGTTAAAAAATAAAAATATATGATATATTTGAGATTCTTCAAAGTAGACACCCTTCAAAATAGACAGCTTTGCACACTCTTGCCATTCTCTCAACCAGCTTCATAAGGTAGTCATCCGGAATGTATTTCAATTAACAGGTGTGCCTTGTTAAAAGTCAATTTGTGATTTTTTATTGAACCTTTATTTAGCTAGGCAAGTCAGTTAAGAACAAATTCTTACGTTTAATGATGGTCTAGGAACAGTGGGTTAACTGCCTTGTTCAGGGGCAGAACAAAAGATTTTTACCTTGTCGGCTCAGGGAGTTGAACTTCAACCTTTCAGTTACTAGTCCAACGCTCTAACCAATAGGCTACCCTGCCACCCTGTGTTTGAGCCAATCAGTTGTGTTGTGACAAGGTAGGGGTAGGATACAGAAGATAGCCCTATTTGGTAAAAGATCCATGTCCATATTATGGCAAGAACAGCTCAAATAAGCAAAGAGAAATGACAGTTCATCATAAAAATGTTAAAACCATCAAGCGCAATGATGAAACTGACTCTCATGAGGACCGCCACAGGAAAGGAAGACCCAGAGTTACCTCTGCTGCAGAGGATAAGTTCAATTAAAGTTACAAGCCTCAAAACTTGCAGCCCAAATAAATGCTTTATAGATTTCAAGTAAGAGACACATCTCAACATCAACTGTTCATAGGAGACTGTGTGAATTAGGCCTTCATGGTCGAATTGCTGCAAAGAAACCACTACTAAAGGACACCAATAAGAAGAAAAGACTTGCTTGGGCAAAGAAACAAATGTCCTTGTTAAACTTTGACACAAAGTAGTCTGTGATAAATAGAACAATATGTTTCATCTGAGCATTTGTTATAGACAACCAACCACCGTGTCTTTGTGAGATGCAGAGTAGGTGAACGGATGATCGTCATATGTGTGGTTCCCACTGTGGAGCATGGAGGAGGAGGTGTGATGGTGTGGGGTGCTTTGCTGATGACATTTAACCAGCATGGCTACCACAGCATTCTGCAGCAATACTCCATACCTTCTGGTTTGCGCATAGTGGGACTATCATTTGTTTTTCAACAGGACAATGACCCAACACACCTCCAGGCTGCGTAAGGGCTATTTGAGCATGAATGAGAGTAATGGAGTGCTGTATCAGATGACCTGGCCTCCACAATCACCCGACATCAACCCAATTGAGATGGTTTGGGATGAGTTGGTCTACAGAGTGAAGGAAAAGCAGCCAACAAGTGCTTGGAAAAACATTCCAGGTGCTGGTTGAGATAGTCCCTGGTGCTGGTTGAGATAACATTCCAGAAGCTGGTTGAGATAATGCCAAGAGTGTGCAAAGCTGTCATCAAGGCAAATGGTGGCTTCACATGTGAATCCTTAAAGAGATGGGTGGGGCTAAAGCTTAAAAGGGTGTGAACGATGCTGAATGGATGTAGACAAAGAGGAGCTCTCCAGTAGGTACCAAAACATTCAAAGGCCATTTTCTCAAAAGTGAGGTTACAAGTTTATCAACTTTCAAAGCAGACTTACTTTCCCATTGTTCAACTGTAGTGTATGATATACCATTTTCTAGTTTTGAGTCTCTACTTTTCTCCAATGTAAAAAAACACAATATCCAGCTAGTCGGTCACATTTTGATTCACTCAGTCGTCTATTTTTATTGTGAAATTTGACTCATGTGACTGAGCTGTGGGACTATGGGATGGGATGATGGTAGAGGAACTCCATCTTGGTATGTCCCGAGGGAGTGTGCTTATTTACTTCTCTTTTTGGATATAAATATGTGCATGCTAATGTGAATGTGTGTATGAGAAATAATGCACTTCTGAGAGTTGCATAAGTGTGTGTGTGTGTGTGTGTGTGTGTGTGTGTGTGTGTGTGTGTGTGTGTGTGTGTGTGTGTGTGTGTGTGTGTGTGTGTGTGTGTGTGTGTGTGTGTGTGTGTTTACGTGTTTGTATTCATTTATACAACTTTCTAGCTCTGAGTCTGTACTTTTATCCAATGTATAAAAACACAATTTCAAATGTTGTTACATAAGACCGAATCGAGCTAGTCCGTCACATATATAGACAGTTGTGGGTCTTTTCAAATCATGTCCAATCTATTGAATTTACCACAGGTGGACTCCAATCAAGTTGTAGAAACATCTCAAGGATGATCAATGGAAACAGGTTGCACCCTAGCTCAATGTCGAGTCTCATAGCAAAGGGTCTGAATACGTATGTAAATAAGCCATTTCTGTTTTTTATTTTGAACACATTTGCATAAATATTCTAAAACACTGTTTTTGCTTTGTCATTATGGGGTATTGTGTGTCGATTGATGAGGAGAAAAAAATATTGAAACAATTTTAGAATAAGGCTGGAACATTACAAAATGTGGAAAATGTCAAGGGGTCTAAATACTTTACGAATGCACGTATATATATGTGACACAAGGAATAAATACAAAGTGAATAACCATTAACAATAACAGTAAAAAATGACATGGCTATATACAGGAAATACTATTACCGAGTCGATGTTCAGGGTACGAGGTAATTGAGGTAGCTATGTACAAATATACTGAACAAAAACATAAATGCAACATGCAACAATTTTAAAGTTACAGTTCATATAAATGTTTTTAAAAATCGGTCAATTGAAATAGAGGAACTTTAAAATTGAGGGCACATGAAGCCCTCATGAAGCCCTCAGCACTCACTTCACCCTTGATCACTACAGTTGCCTCTGTCCCCCATGAGAGACTGACCGAACTGAACCAAATACTGCTGGGACAAAACAGACAGACACACACACATATCAAATCATGTCACACAGACACATATGCATGCATGCATGTCAGGAGTTCAGAGGTGAAAACAATGGGGGATGTGTGCGCGCGCGTGTGTGTGTATGTAGGTGGGCAGGCGGGACCTCCACCTCCACACCAACGTCGCCATCCATCAAGCTGTCTGCATCACCACACACTTACCTACGGTCTCCAGGTCAAGCAGCTTGAGCGAATCCATATAGGATACCTGCAGAGCATCCTGGGAATCACCTGGTGTGACCGTATGCTCTGTACGGAAATACTTGCTAAGACCAACTGCAAGACTATGGAGGCCAATGGTCACCCAACACCAATTGGCTCGGCCATGTCGTCAGGATGTCTCAGGAGCACCTGCCATGGAAGATATATATATCCTATATGGCCAGTTACACCTTGGTCGGCAGTCTGCAGGGGGGCAAAAGAAGCGCTACGAGGACCAGCTAAAAATATTGAGGTAGTTCAACAGGAAGACGTGTCACATCAAACCCACAGACTTAGAAAACGCTGCTGCCGACCATCCAGCGGGTGGTAGCTCCGCCAGAGAGGTGTACAGAGGTGCAACGATGAGAGGAGCACAAAGAGACAGCAAAATCAGCCCCAGAGAAACACAACCATGCCTGTCCCCACCGACACAGACTACACATGCCCCACAATAACATTTGTAATAACATTTGTAGATCTCGGATTGGACTCTCCAGCCACCAACAAATTCACCGTTAACTCAGAAGTGGAAGTCCTCATTTTAATATGATTGACTACCATAAGTAAGTAAGTAAGTAAGTGTGTGTGTGTGTGTGTATGTGTGACTTACCCAACTGTATATTTGCCCTGTCCTCAAGGAGGGAGGGGGGGGTGTTAAAATGAACACTCACCAGCCCGTCTCACCCCATCACCATCAAACTGTGCTCCCTGAGCTCTGTCAAGGTCAATACTGAAGCAGGGAATGGGTGTTCACTTCGTACTGCCTCCCAAACACACATACACACACCACACACGGCTTCCTCTCAACCACCACCTACCCACCTATCACCACGTCACACACCATATTCCCATAAACACATAACTCAGTCTGTAGAGAAGCTGTACCATGAACTAAGGTGTATGTGTTATTGATGTGTGTTTATATGGCACACGCATGGAGATAGAAGTATGCAAATGTATACATTAAGGAGGAAAGGGCTCTTTATTTCTCTCTGTGTTGAAGTGTCAGCACTCTCTCTCGAATCACACTTTAGACTTCTATAAAAATGCTAAGGCTGAGGGGTGGGATGATCCTTCAGGTAATTTAAATGCCATGTGTGTGTGTGTTTGTGTCTGTGCATGCATTCATGAGTTGAACTTAGAACCGAAAGGTTGCAAGATCGAATCCCCGAGCTGACAAGGTAAAAATCTGTCGTTCTGCCCCTGATCAAGGCAGTTAACCTGCTGTTCCTAGGCAGTCATTGAAAATAAGAATTTGTTCTTAAAACTTCTTAGGGATAGGCATCCCGTCAGCGGGACAACTGTCGACAACATCCGGTGAAATTGGAGGGCGCGCAATTCAAATAATCGTAATATTAAACATTCATGAACATATCATCTTATATCATTTAAAAGCTTAAATTCTTGTTAATCTAACTGCATTGTCCGATTTACAATAGGCTTTACAGCGAAAGCATACCATACTGATTGTCTGAGGACTGCTCCCAACAACAACATATTTTTCAACCAGCACAGGCTTCATAAAATAGCAATTCAATAAATATCTTACTTTTGAAAATCTTCCTCTGTTTGCAATCCCAAGGGTCCCAGCTACAACATGAATGGTTGTTTTGTTGGATAAAATCCTTCTTTATATCCCAAAACGTTAGTTTAGTAGGCGCCATCGATTTCAGTAATCCACTCATTCAACAAGGCAGACAAAGGAGTCCAAAAGCTACCGCTAAACTTTGTTCAAACAAGACAAACTTCTTTTCTATTCAATCCTCAGGTATCCTAAAATGTAAATAAACTATAATATTTCATACGGAAAGAAGTATGTTCAATAGAAAAGTAAAATTAATAACTGCTTGTCTTCTTCGTCGCGCCAACAGACTGATATTGAACTGGGAGTCTTTGTACAAAAGCTCCAAATTCTTGCTCGTTTTGAAGAAACAAGCCTGAAACAATGAACAAAGGCTGTTGATAGCTAGTGAAAGCCATAGGAATTGCAATCTGGGAGCTGGAATTACATAGAACCCATAGCTTTCCATTAATCTCCAATTCTGGTTGGTTTTTCTTTTTAATTTCGCCTGCCATATCAATTGTGTTATAGTCTCAGACATTAGTTTAACATTTCTAGAAAGGTCAAATTGTTTTCTATCCAATGCTACAAAGTATATGCATATCCTGGCTTCTGGGCCTGAGTAACAGGCAGTTTACTTTGGGCATGTCAGTCAGGAAGACTGTCAGGAAGATTCAGGAAAATAGATCCTACTGACTTGCCTAGTTAAATAAAAGCAAAAATAAGTGTGCGTGTATGTGCTTGTGTGTATTTATTTATGGCTCTTTCAGAAGGGAACTTGAAGTGGAGGCTGAAGGCGAGACCGCCTGTAAGGAGGAGCTCAGAGACCTGGCCGTGTGGTGCCAGGACAACAACCTCTCCCTCAACGTGATCAAGACGTGATCAAGACAAAGGAGATGATTGTGGACTACAGGAAAAAGAGGACCGAGCACACCCCCATTCTCATTGACGGGGCTGCAGTGGAGCAGGTTGAGAGCTTCCAGTTCCTTCCAGTTCCATCACCAACAAACTAACATGGTCCAAGCACACCAAGACAGTCATGAAGAGGGCACAACAAAACTTATTCCCCCTCAGGAGACTGAAAAGATTTGGCATGGGTACTCAGATCCTCAAAAGGTTCTGCAGCTGCACCATCGAGAGCCTTCTGACTGGTTTCACCACTGCCTGGTATGGCAACTGCTCGGCCTCCAACTGCAAGGCACTACAGGGCGTAGTGTGTACGTCCCAGTACATCATTGGGGCCAAACTTCCTGCCATCCAGAACCTCTATACCAGGCAGTGTCAGAGGAAGGCCCTAAAAATTCCAGACTGTTCTCTCTGCTACCGCACGGAAAGCTTGAACATGTACATACTACATACTACCTCTAATAACCGGTGCCCCCACACATTGACTGTGTATCTGTCACGCTCGTCTGAAGAAGAGGGAGTGAGATTGAGAACCACACCCGGCCAAACACATTGAAATAGAAAAAATAGAAATAAAGAAACTAGAATGCCCACCCTAGTCACACCCTGGCCTAACCAAAATAGAGAATAAAAGCCTCTCTATGGCCTAACCAACAACTGCATTGTTGGTTAGGGGCTCTTAACTAAGCATTTCACTGTAAGGTCTACACCTGTTGTATTCGGCACATGTGACTAATACAATTTGATTTGATTTGAAGTGCTGACAGAATGGAGAGCTGGAGCCTGTTTCCTGTTTTTCTTTTATTTTTTTACTATTTTCTACATTGTAGAATAATAGTGAAGAAATCAAAACTATGAAATAAGACATATGGAATCATGTAGTGACCAAAAAAGTGTTAAACAAATCAAAATGTATTTTGTATTTGAGATTCTTTAAAGTAGCCATCCTTTGTCTTGATGACAGTCCATTTTCCAAGACCTGAAAGTCAGTCAATCCGGAACATTTCAGGAACTTTGAAAGTTTCTTCAAGTGCAGTCACAAAACCCATTAAGCGCTCTGATAAAACTAGTTCTCATGGTGACTGCCACAGGATAGGAAGACGCATAGTTACCTCTGTTGCTGAGGATAAGTTCATTAGTGTTACCAGCCTCAGAAATTGCAGCTCAAATAAATGCTTCACAGAGTTCAAGTAACATACATATCTCAACATCAAGTGTACAGAAGAGGGGACTGCGTGAATCAGGCCTTCATGGTCAAATTGCTGCAAAGAAACCACTAGTAGGACACCACTAAAAAGAAGAGACTTGCTTGGGCCAAGACATACAAGCAATGGACATTAGACCGGTGGAAATCTTTCTTTGGTCTGATGAGTCGGAATTTTAGATTTTTGGTGCAAACCACTGTGTCTTTGTGAGACGCAGAGTAGGTGAACAGATGATCTCTGCATGTGTGGTTCCCATGGAGAAGGAGGTGTGATGTGTGTGTGTGTGCTTTGCCAGTGACACTGTCTGTGATTTATTTAGATTTCAAGGCACACTTAACCAGTATGACTACCACAGCATTCTGCAGAGATACGCCATCCCATTTGGTTTGCTCTTAGTGGGGCTGTCATTTTATTTCAACAGGACAATGATCCAACACACCTCCAGGTTGAGTAAGGGCTATTTAACCAAGAAGGAGAGTGATGGAGTCCTGTTTCAGATGACCTGGCCTCCACAATCACCACGAATTCACATGGTTTGCAATGAGTTGGATGGCAGAGTGAAGGAAAAGCAGCCAACAAGTACTCAGCATATTTGGGAACTCCTTCAAGACTTTTGATTGGTACTGCATATGTATGGCCTCCTTGATAGGAATGCTTGTTTATGTGTGTACTATTTACCAGAAACAATGTAGAGGGAAGGGATTACGAAGCTTCTTCTGAAGGGCTATCATAGACGTGTGTGTGTGTGTGTGTGTGTGTGTGTGTGTGTGTGTGTGTGTGTGTGTGTGTGTGTGTGTGTGTGTGTGTGTGTGTGTCTATGCATATGTATCTGTGGGTTTGTGGTGTGTGTGTGTGTGCGTGTGTCTCTGTGTTTGTAATGTATGTGTCTTCGATCAATTGTGTGTACACATGTGCGTGTGCTTGATTAAGTGTGTGCGCACATGCAGAGGCAGCAGCAACAGTGATGTGGGCAGCCTCTTTTGAAGGGCCCTCATGTTGTGATGAAGATGTTTTTACTGTCGGAGAAGTGCTGCTCGTGCATTTATATTTCAACAGGAGAATTCAAGCCTGCTGAATGTGTCAAGGCAGGACCATTTGTGTTTTTGACTTCATTACAAATGTATTTTTAAAAATGCAGAGTGTTTAAGAATGTGGGGGGTCATTTTGGGTCCATAGTGGTCGCCAGATGTACCATACATGCACTCCTCTATCCCTCAGAGGTATAAAAAACAAACCTGAGAGAGGAACAGGCAAAAGACCCACACACTAAAAAGTGAGGGTTCGTCATTTATTTATTTATTTTTAACATTTCTTTAACTAGGCAAGTCAGTTAAGAACAAATTCTTATTTACAATGACGGCCTACCAAAAGGCAAAAGGCCTCCTGCGGGGACGGGGGATTTACATTGATTTTATTTTATATATATATATAAATATAGGACAAACACACATCACGACAAAAGAGACAACGCAACACTAAATAAAGAGAGACCTAAGACAACAACATAGCAAGGCAGCAACACATGACAACAGAGCATGGTAGAACACAACATGACAACAACATGGTAGCAACACAACATGGCAGCAGCACAAAACATGGTACAAACATTTTTGGGCACAGACAACAGCACAAAGGGCAAGAAGGTAGAGACAACAATACATCACGCAAAGCAGTCACAACTGTCAGTAAGAGTGTCCATGATTGAGTCTTTGATTGAAGAGATTGAGATTAAGCTGTCCAGTTTGAGTGTTTGTTGCAGCTCGTTCCAGTCGCTAGCTGGAGCAAACTGAAAAGACGAGCTACCCAGGGATGTGTGTGCTTTGGGGACATTTATTAACAGAATGTGACTGGCAGAACAGGTGTTGTATGTGGAGGATGAGGGCTGCAGTAGATATCTCAGATAGGGGGGAGTGAGGACTAAGAGGGTTTTATAAATAAGCATCAACCAGTGGGTCTTGCGACGGGTATACAGAGATGACCAGTTTACAGAGGAGCATACAGTGCAGTGTTGTGTCCTATAAGGAGCATTGGTGGCAAATCTGATGGCCGAATGGTAAAGAACGTCTAGCCACTCGAGAGCACCCTATGTCTCTGTAATCTAGCACAGGTAGCATGGTCATCTGAATCAGGGTTAGTTTGGCAGCTGGGGTGAAAGAAGAGCGATTACAATAGAGGAAACCAAGTCTAGATTTAGCTTTAGCCTGCAGCTTTGATATGTGCCGAGAGAAGGACAGTCTACCATCTAGCTATACTCACATGTACTTGTATAAGGTTCTTTGGGCAGGATGTTTTTTTTTATGTGGAACTACAGTAACTGAAAGAAACCTCTGAGCTCTTTGATGGTTCTTTACAGTTCACAAAAGGGTTCTTAGCTCTTTAAGTGATCGGTTGGTTTGCGCACAGTGGTTTGCGCACAGTGGTTGGTTTGCGCACAGCTCTTTTTGTGTCACCATGAGTGAGAGTGTTTTCCCTGTGTCTCCAATGTGTTGTGTTATTGCCATTGCACATTATATATGGCTGTAGCCAGTTATGGTGTCTTGTGAAAGAGTCCTCTATGGCCTTGTTTCAACTCAGAATGGCTGACTACATCAGTCAGTGATTCTCTTCCCAGGATCTCCCAGCTCTTCCAGAGGTTGTTCGATTAAGTACATTTGATAAATCTGCAACATGCAACTCTTTGGGTTACCTGACCAAATAGAAATGTATGTAGATCTGTCATTTTCAATGAAAGCAAGTCTAAGAAGCAGTAGCTATATTATATGAGTGCTATTTCTATGATTCCTGTTCTTAAGTTTTGTTTGTTTAACTTTCGGTTTGTACACCGGTTTCAAATATTTGAAAATACAATATTTAGGTTTAGATGGTACATTGATTATCTACACTATGCTTGCTTGTTTTGTCACAAACTGAAATTAGATGAACTATTAGAATTTTAGAAACCAGGAAATGGCAGAGAGATTTCTGTATATAGTGCATCTTTAATGAACACAATAGTCCTTATATGAATTTTAACAATATAATATGGCTGACCAGAATAAAAAATTAAAAATAAATGTGGTTCTTCAAAATGATCTACAAAAAACTTTTCAGATTTAGAAAGGTTCTTTATAGAACCATTCTCCATAAACGTTATATAAAGAACCATAAACAAGGGGTCTATATAACCATAGCAGAACCCCTTTTCACCCTATAGAAAGTCTACACCCCCTTGAACTTGTTTTTCTCTCTCACATTTTGTTGTTTGAAAAAAATGGGATTGAAATATATGCAATTGCAATTTCTTTGTCATTGATCTCCACAAAATACTCCACAAATGAATACAAATGAAATAACTAAAATAAATGAATTGCTTAAGTATTCACCCCCTTTGTTTAGGAAAGCCTAAATTAGTTCAGAAGTAACATTTGGCTTAACAAATCACATACTAAATTATATGGACTGACTCTGTGTAGATAATAGGGGTTGACATCATCTTTTCATGACTAACCTGCCTCTGTCCCCCATACAAACATCAGATTTTTAAAAGCCTCATAAATAATGGCAGTGATTAGTATACAGGTTACAATAACAAATTAGACATTGAATATTTCTTGGTCAAATTAGTACATATGCTGTGGATAATTTATTAAACCAGCCAGACTCGTCAAAGATGCAGTCGTTCCTTCTGAACTGAGCTGCAGGACGGGAAGGAAACTGCTTAGGGATGTCACCATGTGGTGGTTGCGTCATGGTATGGGTTTGCTTGTCATTGGCAAAGACTGGGTAGTTTTTCAGGAGGAAAAGAAACGGGATGCAGCTAAGCACAGGCAAAATCCTAGAGGAAAACCAGCTTCAGTGTGCTTTACACCAGACACTGGGCGAGGAATTTACCTTTCAGCAGGACAATAACCTACAACACAAAGCCTAATCTACACTGGAGTTTCTTACCAAGAACACAATGAATGTTCCTGAGTGGCCAAGTTACAGCTTTGACTTAAATCTGCTTGAAAATCTATGGCAACACTTGAACATTTCTGTCAAGCCATGATCCCCAACACCTTGACAGAGCTTGAATAATTTTGAAAAGAATAATGGGCAAATATTGCACAATACCGGTGTGAAACTTACCAAAGAATCGCTGCCAAGGGTGTTTCTAACATGAATCGACTCAGGGGGAGAATACATACAGTGTCTAAGGTTTCTTTATAGCACCATACAGGTTCCATTTAGAACCTCATGAGCATGGTTCTTTATTGAACCTTCAATAAAGGGTTCTATATAGCACCAAAAAGGGTTCCACTGTGGTTACACGCCAAATAACCCCTATCTGGTTCTAAATAGAACCCTTCTTTTGGGGCGTGCAACAGGTCTGCAATCAAGCAGTTTGGGTCAGGGACGTGTGTGCGTGTGTAATGTCTAGAGTGGAGAGGGTGGGGGTTATGGTCCTAAGCTCTGACATCCATATGAATGGAACAGCTTTTACTCTGTCATCCTCCCATTTCCAGCTCTACCCTGTGCCTTCAGTCTGTTCTTTCATCCTTTCATACACACTAAAAACAAATGGTTCTAAAATAGTGCCAAATAAGCGTTATTTGGCTTGTAACCATTGCAGAACCCATTTTGGTGCTATATAGAACCCTTCCCTAAGGTTCTATAAAAAATATTTCTTAATCTCAGAGGTTCTTTGTAAAACCACACTGTTTTTTAAATATTCTGGTTTAATAGCCATATTAAACTGTTACAGTTCCATAGATTCTATTATTTTGTTTAGCAGCAAGTTGTGTGCACGTGTGTGTGTGTGTGTGTGTGTGTGTGTGTTTGTGCGTGCGTTTGTCTGTGTGTGCGTGCCTCCCTGCCTGTTTGTGTATTTGCATGCCTGTCTGCTTGTGTATGTTTGTGTGTGTGTGTGTGTGTGTGTATGTGTGTTTGTGTGCATGTGTGTGTGTTTAAAGGAGACAAGTATTCCCATTTTCCCATCTAGTTGTGTATTCATGTATGTATGTTGGTCCTAAGTGATTCAGATTCTCTGCATGTTGCTTTGCACAAAGTATGCAGGTGGTCATGCGTGCAGTGTTTGAATTGCCCCTGGTGTAGTCGGAAGAATAAAAGCCTTGAATCTGCATCCCATACCCCTCTATTTTGATGGAGCCACGGAAAACACAGTACAAACACAATAGAGGGTAATAGTGGTGCCTAGAACTCATTTAATACCATTCTCACTGAGCTATTAATTTTACAGTGACCACAAAGAGTTACACAGAGGGGCCTTCAGTTCCTTTAAACTTATTCACATTCAGCTCCTACTTTCACTGCAACAGCAAACAACACAAATAACTCACTTACACCACCACAGCCCGCTTGTCAACGTATTCACATTCAGATCGTGTGTAAGGTCTATGTTTTTTATATCTTTATTTCTCCAGTGTGGGCTTAAGGAAAGTGTAGCTAGTGGGTTGTGTATGTGTGTGTAGCTAGTGGGCTCACACAGAGTTTGTTTACTACTAGAGGATGATGTCTCACGGTGTAACGGTTCTCATGTGGCGAAGGAGAGTCGGACCAAAATGCAGCGTGTAGATTGCGATCCATGTTTAATGAACAAACGTAACACGAATCTAAATACAAAACTACAAAACGTAACGAAAACCGAAACAGCCTATACTAGTGTAAACTAACACAGAGCCAGGAGCAAGGACACTAAGGACAATCACCCACGAAATACTCCAAGAATATGGCTGCCTAAATATGGTTCCCAATCAGAGACAACGATAAACACCTGCCTCTGATTGAGAACCACTTCAGACAGCCATAGACCTAACTAGAACACCCCACTAAGCTACAATCCCAATACATACACACCACATACAAAAACCCATGCCACACCCTGGCCTGACCAAATAAATGAAGATAAACACAAAATACTTCGACCAGGGCGTGACACACGGACTATTGAGATGATCCAAGATATCTAAGGAAAAGGCAGGCAGATTAAAAAACCAATGTAAGAATTCAGAATATTCGCCTCAAAATACATGCCAACATAATGTAGAAACTCATCAAATCAGTCTTACATACACATCTAGAATATGCTTCGGAATGAAATTGAATAGTAATGTCACAAACAACACTCTAAACCATTCCCCTCAATTAAGAGGCAAAAACTAACCACACCTGTTGAGATTTGAGATAAAGCTATCAGGTATGTGTGACCTGGGCTGTAAATTGTACACTGAACAACACTATAAACGCAACATGTAAAGTGTTGATCTCATGTTTCATGAGCTGAAATAAAAGATCCCAGAAATGTTCCATGTGCACCAAAAGCATATTTCTCAGATTTTTGCACAAATTCTGTGCACAAATGTGTTAACTGCCCTGTTAGTGAGCATTTCTCCTTTTCCAAGATAATCCATCCACCTGAAAGATGTGGCATAACAAGAAGCTGATTAAACAGCATGATAATTACACAGGTGCACCTTGTGCAGGGGACAATAAAAGTCCACTCTAAAGTGTGCAGTTTCATCACACAACACAATGACACAGATGTCTACAGTTTTGAAGGAGCATGCAATAGCCAGATAATTTAATGTTAATTTCTCTACCATAAACTGCCGCCAATGTTGTTTTACAGAATTTTCCAGTATGTCAAACCGGCCTCACAACCACAGACCATGTGTAACCACGCCAGATGATAATCTCCACATCCACAAGGGATTGTTTGAGACCAGCCCCCAGACGGCTGATGAAACTGTGGGTTTGCATAACCGAAGAATTTCTGTACAAACTGTCAGAAACCGCCGCAGGGAAGCTCTGCTGCGTGCTTGTCGGACCAACGTCTTGACCAGACTGCAGTTCAGCGTGGTAACCAACTTCAGTGGGCAAATGCTCACCTTTGATGGTCACTGGCATGCTGAAGAAGTGTGCTCTTCACGGATGAATCCCAATTTCATCTGTACTGGGTAGATGGCAGCATGCATGGTGACGTGTGGACGAGCAGTTTACTGATGTCAATGTTGTGAACAGATTGCCCCATGGTGGAGGTGGGGTTATGGTATTGGCAGACATAAGCTACAGACAACAAACACAAATACATTTCATCGATGGTAATTAGAGAGAGATACCGTGATGAGATCCTGAGGCCAATTGTCATGCCATTCATCCGCCACCATCACCTCATTTTTAAGCATGATAATGCAGGGCCTTATGTTGCAAGGATCTGTACACATATTTCCAGTATAGCTAGGCTGTCTCAATAGTGACACGATCAGCCTTAAAGCCTGGCGGAATTGAATTTGAATGTGTGAAATTGTTGGGGATAATATTGAATTGGGAATTTAATTATTGGAATTTACTTAATTTACTTGAATTGAATTGAATCTGAATTCACAGACTGACATGGAATTTGTATGGAATTTAATTCAATTTACAGGGAGAGGGAATTTAATTGGAATTGAATTTGTTGTGCAACAAAAGTTTTCCCTAATGTCTATGGAAAACTCATTTTTTTCTGGTCTTTGACTTCTGTCTTTGTCTACGCTATGTTCTCCTTCTATCTCTCTCTCCCCCTCCATCCCTCTCTCCCTCCCACCTATTGAGCCCTGTCCCGGTAAATGATATACCCAGGACTGAATGTGTGCTAAGCCTCTTCCTTGAGATTGGATTAGCGAGCAGTAAGCTAAAACTCACCTCTCAGTGCACACACACACACACACACACACACACACACACACACACACACACACACACACACACATACACACACCTATCTCAAACAAACCAAACACACTGTCCCACGACACATTTTTTCACCTAATGTTTTTAAATCACAAGTAACACACACACACACACACTGCCCCTTCTTGCTCACATTATTGACTATAAGCTCTGCCACTTCTCACAGCCAGCCTGAATCTCAGTTCATCAGATTGAATCCTCTCTGCCAGGTCCAACCAATAAAAGCCAAAAATATGCTTTTAGGTGTAAATCCCTTGCTGTTTTGGAGCTAGATTAGGTCGAGGCAAACACAGAGAAAACAAACAAAGTCACACCCTCACCCACGTCACATTTTAATCCCACAGCCACAAACACAGCGGGGGGCATGGGGAGTGTACTGTATGTATGTGTGCAAGAATGAATGAGTGAATGAATGAATGAATTACATTTTATTTTCGTGTCAAATCGCCAGTTGGCAACCCATCCATTGCGGGATCAATTGGAACATAAACAAACATTACAATGATTCACAGTGATAATTCTCCCGGTGTTCTGCACAGTTCACGATGCATAAAGAATGAAAAATAAGTCAATACATAGTAGTAGATAATTTTACACACAACAAAAATGTGGGTTCCTCAAGGGTTCTTTACAATTCACAAAAGGGTTCTTTGCTCGTTTAGTGATTATTCAAATGTGGGGGAGGCAGCTTCTATATTTTGGGGTGTTGGTTTATGCCCAGCTCTTTTTGTGCAACTGTGAGTGAGAGTGTCATTCTAGTTTTTCTAATGTGTTGTGTTATGCCACTTTCGATTATAAATGACTATGGCTATGAAGTTGTTTTGTCAATTGAATATATTTGACGAAATCAGTCAGTGGTTCTCAATTCCTTTCTCAGGAACTCACAGCTGTTCCAGAGGTAGCTCCCTTCTTTAAACTTCTCAATTAACACAATAGTAACACCTATGGCATTTTTACAATATAATACGTCTGACCAGAATAATAAAAAAAAACCTGTATAAGTCTTCAAAATGATCTACCAAAAAATATTTCAGATTGAGAAAGGTTCTTTATAGAACCATTCTCCATAAAGGTTCTATAAAGAAACATAAAAACGTTATATATCGCTTGGTGCTATATAGAACTTTTTGTTATGGTTCTTTATAGAACCTTGGGAAAGGGTTATTTATAGCACCGTACGGGTTCTATTTAGAACCTTATGAGCATGGTTCTTTGTTGAACCTTCAAATAAGGGTTCTATATAGCACCATAAAGGGTTCTGTTATGGTTACAAGCCAAAGAACCCATATCTGGTACTATTTATAACCATTCATTTTGGGTACACAAAATACTCTGTAATGTCAAAGAGGAAAAACATTAAGACAATCATGAAAAATAAAACACTAAAAAAATAACAATATGGTTACGGTACTGCGTTATTCCGTGCTGTACAAAATGGTCAAAGGTACAAAGGTATCTTATGTGTACCTTTGTAGTGATTCATATGTTGATGATGTAACAAATATTTGCTGGTCTATGGTGTGTAATGAGGAGCAACCGGACACTGCACGTGACACATTTATGAAATTGCTTATTCCAGTTACTAATTAGCATGCAGCCATTAAGAAAATGACTGTGCAAACTGTTCAATCCCAGCGGATTGATGAGGAATTTAAAAATGGTATGGTTGAGAGGGATGAGACAAAATATATTGCAAATACGTCTGGCAGCCCAACTGATTGGCAAACGTACTGCAAATTAAGAAATCATGTGACTAAACTAAATAAAAATAAACTATACTATGAAACAAAGATAAATTATATAAAGAAGGATAGTAAGATGCTTTTGGGCACCTTAAATGTCCCAAAGCTTCATTGAATCAGATAGCTCATTCATCACAAAGCCCACTGATATTGCCAACTACTTTAATGACTTATTCATTGGCAAGATAATCAAACATAGGGATGTCATGCCAGCAACAAACGCTGACACTACACATCCAAGTGTATCGGACCAAATTATGAAAGACAAGAATTGTACTTTTGAATTCTGTAAAGTCAGTGTGGAAGAGGTGAACAAATGATTGTTGTCTATCAACAATGTCAAGCTACCAGGGACTGGCAAGCTGGATGGAAAATTACTGAGGGTTATAGCAGACAATATTGCCACTCCTATTTGCCATATCTTCAATTTAAGCCTACTAGAACATGTGTGCCCTCAGGCCTGGAGGGAAGCTAAAGTCATTCCGCTACCCAAAAATAGTAAAGCCCACTTTACTGGCTCAAATAGCTGTCCAATCAGCCTATTACCAACCCTTAGTAAACTTCTGGAAAAAAATGTGTTTGACCAGATATAATGCTATTTCAGAGTAAACAAATTGACAACAGACTTTCGGCACGCTTATAGGGAAGGACACTCAACAAGCACAGCACTTACACAAATGACTGGTGATTGGCTGAGAGAAATGTATGATGAAATGATTGTAGGGGCTGTCTTGTTAGACTTCAGTGTAGGTTTTGACATTATCATAGTCTGCTGCTGGAAAAACACATGTGTTATGGCTTTACACCCCCTGCTATAATGTGAATAAAGAGTTACTTGTCTAACAGAACACATAGGGTGTTCTTTAATGGAAGCCTCTGGAACATAATCCAGGTAGAATCAGGAATTCCCCAGGGTAGCTGTTTAGGCCTCTTGCTTTTTAAAATATTTTTTACAAATGACATGCCACTGACTTTGAGTAAAGCCAGAGTGTCTATGGATGCGGATGTCTCAACACTATACACGTCAGCTACTACAGGGACTGAAATGACTGCAACACTTAACAAAGAGTTGCAGCTAGTTTCGGAGTGGGTGGCAAGGAATAAGTTAGCCCTAAATATTTCTAAAACTAAAAGCATTGTATTTGGGACAAAACATTCACTAAGCTATAAACCTCAACTAAATCTTGTAATAAATAATGTGGAAATTGAGCTACCTGAGATGACTAAACTGCTTGGAGTAACCCTAGATTGTAAACTCTCATGGTCAAAACATATTGATACAATAGTAGCTAAGATATGGAGAAGTATGCCCATAATAAAGCGCTGCTCTGCCTTCTTAACAGCACTATGAACAAGGCAGTTCCTATAGGCCCTAGTTTTGTCGCACATTGACTACTGTTCAGTCGCGTGGCCAGGTGGCACAAAAACGGACTTAGGAAAACTGCAATTGGCTCAGAACAGTGCAACACAGCTGGCTCTTGAATGTACACAGAGAGCTAATATTAGTGATATGCATGTCAATCTCTCCTGGCTGAAAATGGAGGAGAGATTTACTTCATCACTACTTGTATTTATGAGAGGTCATGTTGAATCTCCCGAGCTGTCTGTCTAAAGTACTGGCACACAGCTCGGACACCCATACATACCCTACAAGACATGCCACAAGAGGTCTCTTCACAGTCCCCAAGTCCAGAACAGACTATGGGAGGCGCACAGTACTACATAGAGCAATGACTACATGGAACTCTATTCAAAATCAAGTAACTAATGCAAGCAGTAAAATTAGATGAACAAAACAGAGAAAATAACACCTTATGGAACAGCTGGGACTGTGAAGCGACACAAACATAGGCACACACACACACACACACACACACACACACACACACACACACACACACACACACACACACGATAACATACACACTATACACATACATACACATGGATTTAGTACTGTAGATATGTGGTAGTGGTGGAGGAGGGGCCTGAGGGCACTTAGTGTGTTGTGAATTCTGTGAATGTATTGGAAGGCAGCAGCTAATGGAGTTACATAATAAATACAAATACACATAAGAACTCACGTGGTACTGGTCGGTACCTTTTTTTGTTTCTGTAGTTGCCATGGCATCCTAGTAGCCACCCTCAGCAGAGAGCTCCTGTAAATATGTACATAGTTAATTATTTGCAAGTGTTTTTATTATTATTTTTTTATCAGCTGTTTTGTTTTGAATAACATGGAGTTTTATTGCAAATTTCTGGTGGTTTTGACCCACACATTTGCAGATGGACTGACAGGTCAACTAGCTAGCCAAGCCAAAAAGAGTAGGCATTCATAAATACTGAACTTCACGTGAAAATGCGCTGATCCTCCCGTAGACATTGTGGACACACTGTTTCTAGTGGTTGATGTATTGCATTGCAAGAAGGTAAAAGTTGCCTAGTTGTAGCTTTGGGGAATATATGATGGTAGTCTTTTTCGAATAACAAAATGCAATTTGCTGTATGTGAGAAGAGTGAAAATATGTGTTATACCTTGCATTAAAAAATAATTAGCAATAGGCATCCCATAATCAATAGGCCTAATACATACATACAAGTATTTGATACACTGCCGATTTTGCAGATTTTCCTACTTACAAAGCATGTAGAGGTCTGTAACAATGCCTTTTCCCCCTCAGGAGACTGAAAAGATTTGGCATCTGACTGTAAAACTCCTCAAGTTGTTGGAAATATTTACTTTAAAAAAGTAGATAAATGTATTCTTGCCAATCACTATTATGTTTAGAGACCTGGTGGCGCAGCAGGATAGTCAGGTAGTTAGTAACTAAGAGGTTGTGAGTTCATGTTCCAAGTAATCAGCATACACTCTGCTAACATCTGAATTTAGCTGTAAAATTACGGTAACTAGTTTAAGATTTACTGTATTTTCACAGCAACTAGACAAAAACCTCCAGGAGACCATGACATATTGTTCTAAAAACATCCCAGGAACAAACCGGGAACTCACAAACACGGTGGCAGGTAGCCTAGCGGTTAAGAGCCTTTGAATCCCAGCGCGACTAGGTAAAAAATCTGCCATCATGCCCTTGAGCCCTTGAGCAAGGCACTTAACCCTATTTAAATGACGCAAATGTAATTTGTACCTAGATAAAACCTGCAGGGGAACACGACTATTTACATTTTTCAAAGTAAAATATTCTAAATTACATTTGACTCCTAGGTTTTCACGTGCTCAAATGTTGTCACGTGTAGTTTCATGTCATCACATGTTGAAATTTTGCATCCCGATGTTGCCATATTTATTTCACATGATTTTTACATGAGATAATGTTCTCACATGTGCTCACGTTGTCACATGTAGCTTTATGTTAACACATGTTACTTCACATGTTGTCATGTTATCACATTAACTACACGTTCAATCACAAGATCACATGTTTACGTGAAATTCATGTGGTTTTTCCGTAAGGGATCCGCTCTCTGTACCAGCATTGTGTTAGTTGGGTGGACTGAGCTTTGTCCTGAGAGTGTGTGTGTTCTATGGTTCTAGGCTAATTGGTCAGGTCAATGGTGTGTGTAGAAGGTCAGGGACAGCATGTACTCTCCTAAAGCAGTTACAATGCCATCAGCTAGGACATAGCCCTAGCATAATTACATTAAACTTTCTGCTGCACACAAGTGCTTGCTCACGTCACGTGTCACATACGCACGCGCACACGCACGAATACACATGCACACACATGAATACGCATGCACATGCACGCACGAATACACATGCACATGCACGCACACACACGCACACACACACACCAGACACACACACACACACATGCACACACACCGGGGACACGCACACACACACACACACACACACACACACACACACACACACACACACACACACACACACACACACACACACACACACACACACACACGGTAACCTTTTGCAGAGAAGTTGAAGACACACTCAGCAGTGACTTAGAAGGGACATGAAATCAAAATTATTCCTGGTATCCTTCCTCAATTCTCCTCCTGTTATGTACTAAATGTCTCTTCTCTGTTGTTCTGTGTGTGTCTGTCTGTGTACTGTCATGGGTTTATTCTTTATACGTGTTGTTACTATATCATTTTACAATAGCATGATTTTGGTGCTTCATTTTCAATAATTGAGCATTTGTAGAGGTTATATACCTTGCATTTGCGTTCCAATCGTTGGCCTTTTTTTTGTGTGAGAGCTGAAAGTGTACTGTACTATCGGCACATCGAAACAACACCGACAAACACAACAACAACAGTTTGTTTGTTTGTTCCATGCAGACATTCTGTGAGTGTGTACCCAGCTCCTCCCAGATCAAACACCGCTGGTCAGACTCAGACACAGTCAGAGAGACCCCCTCACCCACGAAGGTAAGAGCGCCCACACACCTTACCTCTCTCACACACACACCTATAACACAAACACACATGCAGGCTACTAAGACCCACCAGATTACTCTCTTACACCTCAATCTTCTAGTGTTGTAAGATGAAAGTCCTCTAATGTAACTTGTGACTTGTCGTGTGACAAGTATCCTAGCGGTTAGAAAGGCAAGCAAGCATGAATGTTGACAGTTTGAATCCCGGGTCTGACTGGAAAGATCAGGCGGGAAGTGAGCTGGCAACTTGGAGGGTTGCTGGTATCAAATCCTAGAGTCCATCATCTGCTGTTGTGCACTTCAGTAGGCACTTAACCCCCCCAAAAAGCTGCTCCACTGGTCCTCAATGTATGTGTGTCTTTCAGAGGAGCCAATGCTGACTTGGGTCTAATGTAAATCAAATCACATTTTATTGGTCACATACACATGGTTGGCACATGTTAATGTGAGTGTAGCGAAATGCTTGTGCTTCTAGTTTCGGCAATGGAGTAATATCTAAGACGTATTCGAACAAATTCAAAAGAACTACCTTATACACACAAATGTAAGGGATGAATAAGAATATATAAACATATGGATGAGCGATGGCCGTGCGGCATAAGGCAAGATGCAGTAGATGATATAGAGGAGTATATACATATGAGATGAGTGATGTAGGATATGTAAATATTATTAAAGTAGCATTGTTTAATGTGACTAATGATAGGCATAGGCAAGATGCAGTAGATTGTATAGAACAGTATACACATATGAGATGAGATGCGTTATTTTAGCTGACTAGTGATACAGTTGAAGTCGGAAGATTACATACACTTAAGTTGGAGTCATTAAAACTCGTTTTTCAACCACTCCACAAATTTCTTGTTAACAAACTATAGTTTTGGCAAGTCGTTTAAGACATCTACTTTGTGCATGACACAAGTCATTTTTCCAACAATTGTTTACAGACAGATTATTTAACTTATAATTGACTGGATCTCAATTCCAGTGGTTCAGAAGTTTACAATACACTAAGTTGACTGTGCCATTAAACAGCTTGGGAAATTCCAGAAAATGATGTCATGGCTTTAGAAGCTTCTGATAGGCTAATTGACATCATTTGAGTCAATTGGAGGTGTACCTATGGATGTATTTCAAGGCCTATCTTCAAACTCAGTGCCTCTTTGCTTGACATCATGGAAAAATCAAAAGAAATCAGCCAAGACTTCAGAAAATAAATTGTAGCCCTCCAGAAGTCTGGTTCATCCTTGCGAGCAATTTCCAAATGCCTGAAGGCACCACGTTCATCTGTACAAACAATAGTACGCAAGTATAAACACCATGGGACCACGCAGCCGCCATACCACTCAGGAAGGAGACGTGTTCTGTCTCCTAGAGATTAACATACTTTGGTGCGAACAGTGCAAATCAATCCCACAAAAACAACAAAAGGACCTTGTAAAGATGCTGGAGGAAACAGGTACAAAAGTCTCTATATCCACAGTAAAACGAGTCCTATATCGACATAACCTGAAAGGCCGCTCAGCAAGGAAGAAGCCACTGCTCCAAAACAGCCATAAAAAAGCCAGACTACGGTTTGCAACTGCACATGGGGACAAAGATCGTACTTTTTGGAGAAATGTCTTCTGATTTGATGAAAAAAATTGAACTGATTGGTCGTTCTAATGTTGTGGGGGTGCTTTGCTGCAGGAGGGACTGGTGCACTTCACAAAATAGATGGCATCACGTGGATGGAAAATTATGTGGATATATTGAAGCAACATCTCAAGACATCAGTCAGGAAGTTAAAACTTGGTCGCAGATGGGTCTTCCAAATGGACAATGACCCATAGCATACTTCCAAAGTTGTGGCAAAATGGCTTAAGGACAACAAAGTCAAGGTATTGGAGTGGCCATCACAAAGCCCTGACCTCAATCCTATAGAACATTTGTGCGCGGAACTGAAAAATTGTGTGCGAGCAAGGAGGCCTACAAACCTGACTCGGTTACACCAGCTCTTTCAGGAGGAATGGGCCAATATTCAGCCAACTTATTGTGGGAAGCTTGTGAAAGGCTACCCGTAATGTTGGACCAAAGTCAAACAATTTAAATGCAATGCTACCAAATGCTAATTGAGTGCATGTAAACTTCTGACCCACTGGGAATGTGATGAAAGAAATAAAGGCGTGCATGGCCAAGCAGTCATGATTGAACAGTGAGTACAGGAGAGAGCTGAGAACGCACCCTTGTCGGGCCCCAGTGTTGAGGATCAGCAGGGTGGAGATGTTGTTTCCTACCTTCACCACCTGTGTGCGGCCGGTCAGAAAGTCTAGGATGTTGCACAAGGCGTGGTCGAGACCCAGGGTCTCAATCTTAATGACGAGTTTGGAGGGTACTATGGTATTAAATGCTGACCTGTAATCAATGAACAGCATTCTTACAAAGGTATTCCTCTTGTCCAGATGGGTTAGGGCAGTGTGCAGTGTCGACCTATTGGGGCGGACCTATTGGGGCGGTATCAAATTGGAGTGGGTCTAGGGTATCAGGTAGGGTGGAGGTGATATGCTCCTTGACGAGTCTCTCAAAGCACTTCATGATGACAGAAGTGAGTGCAGCAGGGCAATAGTCATTTAGTTCAGTTACCTTAGCTTTCTTGGGAACAAGAACAATGGTGGCCATCTTGAATCATGTGGGGACAACATACTAGGATAGGCATTGATTGAATACGTCCGGCCAGCTGGTCTGCGCATGCTCTGAGAACGCTGCTTGGCATGTCGTTTGTAGCTCTAAAGCCTAGGCAAAATTGAGTCTAATGTATCTCTAAACACTAGACTGACTTGGGTCTAATGTAGCTCTAAAGACTAGGCTAACTCGAGTCTAATGTAGCTCTAAAGACTGGGCTAACTCGAGTCTAATGTAGCTCTAAAGCCTATGCTAACTTGGCTCTAATGTAGTTCTAAAGCTTAACTCTTCACGTCTCAGGCACGGTTAGTCATCAAATGATCATGGTTCATCTGAGTTCTTATTCCAGGCATTGTCACAGATGGAGATTTGAAGTGTTCTCATTGAGAGGATAGGATGAAGCATTTTACTGTCAGTAGCTGTGGAGAACAGCACAGCACGGCTCAAGTGTTAATAAAATCCAATTAGATTTGATTTGTATTGTCATGATATGGCTGTGGCATTTTCTCTCTTTCTGGCTTTCACCCTCTCTTTCTCGGCCTGTCTATGCTTATTTTTTCTGTTTCTGTCCGTCTCTCTCTTCCTTCATGTTTTATTCCCTCTTTCCCCCTCTCTCTTTCACCCTCCCCCTCTCTCCCCTGCTCTCTTGCTCTCTCTCTTTCCTTCTCCCCCTCTTTCTCTCCCTCTTTCTCTCCCTCCCCATCTCCCCTTTCTCTCTTGCTCTCTCTCTTTCCTTCTCCCCCTCTTTCTCTCCCTCCTCCCTCCCCATCTCCCCTTTCTCTCTCTCTCCCTTGAACCACCTCACCCCATCTACCCTCTCTCTCCGAGGAGAGGATGATGAGAACTGAGGTGCTCATCTACGAGGAGGATTTAGGGCTCCTTCACGACATCAGCCTCGCCTCGTCAGTGTCTCCATCACCATGGCGATCGCATTCAGGGGATTATCACATATTAAATGTCACATTTGCGCATGGAGCAGAACAGGTGGCAAACCCTGGCTCAATAGAAATACCTCAATTAACCATGGATTTAGCTTGTGTTGCTGTACCACCCCACATGAGTGCATGTGGGGAGGTACAGAATATTAATGTGTATGTGGAGGTCTGTGGGTCTGTATGTATGTATGTATGTATGTATGTATGTATGTATGTATGTATGTATGTATGTATGTATGTATGTGTGTATGTGTGTGTGTATGTGTGTGTGTGTGTGTGTGTGTGTGTGTGTGTGTGTGTGTGTGTGTGTGTGTGTGTGATCTCTGCTGTATCTCCTGTGGTTTTCTAGTTACCTAATGAGCGGATGGAGCCTGTCATCTAGCCACCAGCCTATGACCCAGTAATGTCCCTACAGGGAGGTCTTGCCTCCCAGTGTGCCTCCTCTCATCCCAGAGCAAGCTGTCTGAAACAGAAGAGAGGGAGAAAGTGAGAGGGAGAAAGTAAGAGCGAGACAGAGAGAGAGAGAGAGAGGTAGCGAGAGCAGGGCCCATAGAGAGAGAGTAGCATCACAGGCAGCCCAGATCTTGGTTCCATATTTTAGATGGTATGTACTACCTGAAGGGGCAGCGTTCCCTTAAACGGCATAAGCTGCTAATCAACAGTAACGTTTGGCCCAGGGTTGTAAAACAAGTGATGGCGGTCCACCCATTTGTCCCACACTGACCTGATTGCAGCTAGCAATTTTATGTCCTGCACATGAGTAACCACCATCCGTGTCGGCCCTGGTTGCATCCTTATCACATTGGCAGCTATGTCGTGTGGCTCCTTCCTTGCGCAAGAAGACCATTCAATTTCACATTTTTCAGACTCCGAACTGACAGAGACATGATCCTCATATTCTGAAAAGTCTTAATCTTCTAAAGTAGGAGACACTCCTTCCACACTAATTGGTAAATGTCTAAGGCCCTCTGAGCAGAAGTTATTTTCGCGATGCTGATTGATTGTGGTAAAGAGACACATATGCAAGGCTATTTATTTGTTGTGTCCGTCCACCAATTTGCACCTGGCTGGGGGAGAGTGCTGTAAAACACTGGATTTAAAAAAACATTTTTTTTACAATGTATCGAAATAATGTTTCCTAATAATGTATTGTAATAACATTGTGCAGGTCCTTGTGTAGTTTCACACACCACAAAGGGTAAAGAGTGCGAGAAAAGCGGCAGACAGGCAGGGAGACAGACAGGTTCTTGGTGTTGAAACTTCAGACCCAGGGAGGAGGAAGACAAAGTTTTCATTTTTACTTGTTTTCACCTTCACACACACACTTTTCCACACTTTTGCTACCCTTGGGTTCAGTGAACCCGAACACCACATATGTCATATAAATGTGTAGGGGGGTGCACAGTGTGCACTCAATGAAAATGGGTTATTTTACATGTTCATTACAGAAAATGAGCCAAGGCCAATTAGTCTGGAAGGTTGGAAAAATAGGTTGGAAAAAATAATTCATTGTATCATTTTTCTTTTAATAAACATTGACAACGGGTCCCACAGACACGAACACCACACAAGCGTTAAAAACACAACACCAAATCTTCCTTCACAGCAACTAAACAAAACAACCTCTGAATTCCCCATATCCTCATAAACAGCCCTATGTTATTAACCAGTTTGTAATAGGCAAACTCATCCCTCAGTATCGCTGCCAACATCCCCTCCAGCATGCCCACCAGGTCCACAGATCCCTGTCCCTGAATACTATTCTTTCGTGTCTTCCAAATTGCTAATTTAGCTGCCCCTGACATAAAGTTAATTAAGAGAACTACACCCCTTCAACTAAACCTGTACTTTGGTCCAAAGTTGGGAAGAGAAAAGCTCTCCCAGAGCTGAGAACAAACTAGTGATAAGGTCAAACATCCTGACCAACCTCGAACACTGTAAAAAAAAAGATGCGCCAGAGTTTCAGATTCAGCACAGAATGGACACCCCACCCCAACAGTAGGATCCAGGTGTACCAGATGCATATTGGTGGCTATAGCTCCATGTATTATCTTACATTGGAGGTCAGCTGTCCTCTTATCAATATATAAATTATATAAAGACCACCAACAGCCTTTTGGGGAGGTGCCTGGACCAAACACACCCGCCCACCTCGTCGATTTTACCCCTTCCAGGGAAGAAGCATGGGACACTTTTACACATATTGTGTACATTGTCTTCTTTCCCACCAGCTTTAACCCCCCCAGCTCCAGGGTATCGAAGGAAAGCAGCATCCCCATGTCCTCATCTAATGCCCCCTCAAAAGCACTAACATTCAGCGCAGGGAACACACAATCCAGACCCTCCGTCCACCAATCAGAGATGGAAGTGTCAGTCGCATACTGCCGAGTAAGTACCGGCAAGGAATTGCAGACCTCAGCTATGGCCTTCTTCAGTAGGAGAGATGACCAGATCCCTGCTCTTTCTCCCAGCTCCTCCAACGATCTGCTCCTGCTGTGCATCAGATGACCCAGCTTGGTACACCCCACACCTAACAGGCATGAACGTAGGCTGGCTGAACCCATAGCACGAGACTGGATGACAGTGTTATAAAACAGAGGCTCTGCAAAAAGCCACATCCCGGTGGCGTGCCGGCCTTATAGGACATGTTGAAAACTCTCCAAGCCTACATAACAGACTCATAGAATGTAGTCAGGCCAGACAAATCCCCCCTCTAGCTTTAAGAGGAAAATGGGCTTGTCTGAGCCCAAACAGCCCGCTCTCCTCATCAATGTGTAGGCTGTATCAACCCAACTGGAACCGTCACAGTACAACGGTCTCTGGGCTGCTTGAAGCCAGACAGCCATGATCCTAGAAGAAATGCCCACCAGGCCTTACCCACCTTTGTGCAGTGGCAGGTATAAGGCTGCAGCTTTAATCCAATGTTGTCCAGACCAGAAGAAATTGGCAAGGGTCCTCTGAAGCTCTTGTATCAAGCCCCCTGGTCTCTGTAAAGTCTGTGCCACAGGATAGAGGTGGCTAGGTTATTGGCTACCAGCACCCTTCCCCTATAAGACAGATGGGATTAGTACCCATTTTCACTTAGACAATCTAGCACACAACTTCTGCACTACACCCTCACAGTTATTTTCTTGAAAGACATCTGAGCCTAGAAAATCTCCCAAATTCTTCATCCCATCTCTGCCCCACTGAAGCCCCTCTGGCAACCGTGGAGCGGACCCTATCTGAAGCTGACCTGTCCACAGCGAATCATTCTTTTCCCAATTGACACTATCTGAGGAGGCCCCATCATACATATTTAGAGCATTTGAGAGAACCTTAACATCCTCACCCCCTGTAATAAAAACTGTCACGTCATCCGCATGCGCAGACAGTGTTATCGTGGAGCCCTTCATAAACCCATCGCACAGAGAAACCAGTAAGCCTTGCTCTTAAAAAAAACACTGGTTCAATTGCCAGACAATATAACTGCCCTAAAACTGGGCATCCCTGCCTAATACTGCAATGGACGGGGATGGGGCAGCTCAACCTCCGCCCCCCACCACCTTCACCATACATGAGGCCCCAGCATTCAGTAAGCTCATCCAAGACAAAACTGTCGTTCACACAATCAAAAGCCTTCTGATTCAAAGAAAGCAAACCCACATTCACATCAGACACTTTAAAAGTATCTAAAACATATCTTATTAGAAACAAGTTATCAAAAATAGAGCAGTCAGGTACACAATAAGACCTGTTTGAGAGACACTTAGATATAATTTTATATTCTGCACACAACAATGCAACAGGTCGCCAGTTTTAAAAAAAAGCCAAATACCCCTTTTTTGGCAATAATGAAAGCACAGCACGTTGACAGCATACAGGAAGAGAATCCTCATGAAAAGATTCACACACCACTTCATAAAAATCCCCCCCAATAGACCCCCAAATGTTCTTATAGAAGTCAGATTGTAAACCATCAATGCCAGAAGCTTGGCCTGATGAGAGCTGCATAACTGATGTGGACAGCTCCTGCAGAGTAATGTCAGAGTCCAAAGCAGGTCTCTGCTCAGGGCCCGATTGAGGAAGTCCATGTAACAACTGTTCAGCACACAGAGGATCACAATCCTTCACCTTGTAGAGGGCAGTGTAGAAATCCACGGCATGTTGGCGCATCTCACCGTCATCCGTGGTCACTTTCCCATCACGGAGACGAAGGCAGACCATCTGTTTGCGGTGCGATGTCGACTGCCCTAGGTTTTTTTTTAAGTGCTAGGAGCATCCATAACCTTGAAGGTAGCAAAACAATACCTAATCAAGGCACCTTCACTCTTTCATGTAAAAAACAACCTCAGCTCATGTCTCTTGTCCTGTATGTTCATGACTAGTCCGGGGTCATTCTAAGTGAGCAATTTCAATTTAATAGATTTGATGTCCTGTTCAAGGGCCCTGATAGTCTCTCTAACTTCAGTACTAGACAGGGCAGTATACTGTTGACAAAACACACGTATTTTGGCCTTCCCAACCTCCCACCATTGTCTCAAGGACTCAAAATTCCATTTAATAGCCTTATATTTTTTCCCAAAACAACAAAAACCTTCACAAAACATGACATCAAGTAATAACTTAAAATTAAAATATGAATGAGGTGATGACCTTCGTGGACAGGACAAGTGAATATCAACAGTAACACTATGGTGAACAGAAAAAGCCACAGGAGTAATGTCACAACTTCCAACCTTACTACAGTGGTGCTCAGATACAGACAACCTGTTTAACCTTGCTGCACTGACACGACCTTCATGAATTTTTAGCCATGTGTACTGCCTAACTTTTGCATTTCTTTACTCTCCACTCATCAGAAAGCTCAAACTCAGTTAATAAACCAGACAGACAAGTAGCTGACCGCAGGTGAGGTTCTTCCGCAGTGCGATCAAACTGTAAAATCAACTGTACAGTTCCAGTCCCCCCTAAAACCATAAACCCCTCTTGGTCACACTGTCTTAAGGTTTACTTTATTTGATAAAATACAGCAATATGTAGCCTCAGTAGGAGCATAAACATAAAGATTAAAAAAATACCTAACATCTGCCTTGACCAATAAAACCTGACAATTGACAATCTCTGTTGTGGATACCACAGTAACCCCTAAACCTGAGGATAAAATTGCCACCCCAGCACTGAAATTAGTACCATGACTGAGTATACCTTGCCACTCCCACCACATAACTCAGTCAAGCTCATTAGCCTCATCACTATGTACAGTGGGGCAAAAAAAGTATTTAGTCAGCCACCAATTGTGCAAGTACTCCCACTTAAAAGATGAGAGGCCTGTATTTTTCATCATACGTACACTTCAACTATGACAGACAAAATGAGGGGAAAAAAATCCAGAAAATCACATTTTTAATTAATTTATTTGCACATTATGGTGGAAAATAAGTATTTGGTCAATAACAAAAGTTTATCTCAATACTTTGTTTTTACCCTTTGTTGGCAATGATAGAGGTCAAATGTTTTCTGTAAGTCTTCACAAGGTTTTCACACACTGTTGCTGGTATTTTGGCCCATTCCTCCATGCAGATCTCCTCTAGAGCAGTGATGTTTTGGGGCTGTTGCTGGACAACTCCCTCCAAAGATAATCTATGGGGTTGAGATCTGGAGACTGGCTAGGCCACTCCAGCACCTTGAAATGCTTCTTACGAAGCCACTCCTTTGTTGCCCGGGCGGTGTGTTAGGGATCATTGTCGTGCTGAAAGACCCAGCCTCGTTTCATCTTCAATGCCCTTGCTGATGGAAGGAGGTTTTCACTCAAATGCTCATGATACATGGCCCCATTCATTCTTTCCTTTACACGGATCAGTCGTCCTGGTCCCTTTGCAGAAAAACAGCCCCAAAGCATGATGTTTCCACCCCCATACTTTACAGTAGGTATGGTGTTCTTTGGATGCAACTCAGCATTCTTTGTCCTCCAAACATGATAAGTTGAGTTTTTACCAAAAAGTTATATTTTGGTTTCATCTGACCATATGACATTCTCCCAATCTTCTTCTGGATCATCCAAATGCTCTCTAGCAAACTTCAGACGGGCCTGGACATATACTGGCTTAAGCAGGGGGACACGTCTGGCACTGCAGGATTTGAGTCCCTGGTGGCGTAGTGTGTTACTGATGGTAGGGAGATTATCAGTGGTCTTGTATGTCTTCCATTTCCTAATAATTGCTCCCACAGTTGATTTCTTCAAACCAAGCTGCTTACCTATTGCAGATTCAGTCTTCCCAGCCTGGTGCAGGTCTACAATTTTGTTTCTGGTGTCCTTTGACAGCTCTTTGGAGTGTGACTGTTTTAGGTTGTGGACAGGTGTCATTTATACTGATAACAAGTTCCAACTGGTGCTATTAATACAGGTAACGAGTGGAGGACAGAGGAGCCTCTTAAAGAAGAAGTTACAGGTCTGTGAGAGCCAGAAATCTTGCTTGTTTGTAGGTGACCAAATACCGATTTTCCACCATAATTTTCAAATAAATTCATTAAAATCCTACAATGTGAATTTCTGGATTTATTTTTCTAATTTTGTCTGTCATAGTTGAAGTGTACCTATGATGAAAATTACAGGACTCTCTCATCTTTTTAAGTGGGAGAACTTGCACAATTGGTGGCTGACTAAATACTTTTTTGCCCCACTGTACGGGTAGTGTATGCCCATGGGCGACTTGTCTTGGTTCCCCCTTTTCCCACCAGCAGACAAACAAACACCATAACCAAAAACAATACTCACAGGCGAGGACAAAGTGATATGGAGGTGCTCAAACAAAAGATAGCTCAATACATAAAGAGCGATAGAGAGACATAGTAGGAGAGGGTGAAACACAGAGCGATCTACACACATATGGCATTTACAGAGAGATTGAGCTACAGAGCAAACAACTGACAGGGTTTTTAAACCAAGGGAAAGGAACTGTGATTGGGTAGGAAACAGGAGGAAGTGTGTCTTCTGATTGATGATTAATCGGTGACTGATTTGGGAGTGATGATTTTTACCTGTGAGGGGAGAAGGAGAGAAAAGAACACAGGATACATACACACACACCCACAGGATACCTGTATCCGTAATACTCCCACCCTTAAAAGAGCAACCCTGGGGATTGCGACCACAGTATTACAAAACATCAACATCATCATTTTTCTTTTAAACACGAGATAAAGCATCTGCCAATACATTATCTGAACCCTTTTTGTGGCGGATCTCCAAATTATAATTCAGTACAATAAGCGCCCAACGCATAAGGCGCTGGCTCTGGTTGTACATCCGGTGGAGAAACACTAAGGGGTTGTGGTCAGTATATACAATCACTGGTAGGGCACTGGAACCAATATATACCTCAAAGTATTGCAGAGCCAACAACAAAGCAAGAGCTTCTTGTTCTATTGTGGCATAGTTTGTTTGACATTTATTACATTTATGTGAAAAATAACAAACGGGATGATGTTCAGGGTTAGAGAAGCAGCTGCCAAACGTTCACATACTACTCGTAGAGAATCAATATGATCTGACCACTCAGACTAATAAATCACTAGGTCATCAAGGTATGCACTACAATTGGGAACACCAGCTAATACGGAGTTAACCAGTCGTTGGAAAGTGGCTGGTGCATTTCGCATCCCAAAAGCCATGACTGGGTACTGTAGGAAGTTGTCTGTGGTCACAAAGGCAGAAATCTCAGAAGCACGTGAAGTTAACGGAACCTGCCAGTAACCTTTTAAGAGGTCCAACTTAGTTACATACTTAGCAGCACCAATAGTGTCGATACAGTCGTCCAGTCTGGGTAACGGGTATGAATCTGGCATTGTAACAGAATTTACCTTTCGATAATCCGTACCTAGGGGTATGATTCTCGCTTCGGGTGCGAGAGGTCCCGGTTTCAAATCCCGGACGAGCCCCCACTTATGTTACGAATCCCTTTTGAAGCACAACCACCAGGAGATTTGGTTGAAAGGTTACAGGCAGTCTACTAACAACGCAAATGCTGACAACTCGTACAAAGGGTCCGACCTTTAAGTTTCTGCCTCAGACACCAACACCAAACGCCAGTGGGGATGGGGGGAATACTAGCCCAGAACCATGATGAGCCTCGTACCCCCAACCCCCATGCTCATCATGGTTCTGGGCTAGTATTCCCCCATCCCCACTGGCGGTTGGGACCTCTCGCACCCGAAGCGAGAATCATACCCCTAGGTACGCATTTTGTGGTCATATTCCCCACAAAGTGGAGTGATTGTTCGCAACGGTGTGATATGTCATTTGTATTCATGGTGAAAACAGATTGACTTATTTGAGTTTGAGTGGAATTGGCTATTGCGATGTTGTTTACCTTGTGCGTTGTAACAATTGTATCTGAGTCTATAGTCAAAGCCCACCGTGGGCTTGATTCTTGATCGAGCGTCCCTGTATCGCTTACACTCTCGCTAGTGGTGCTAATTGTGGCGGACCTGTTGTCTGGCAATTCCGCGCATAGTGTTGCCACTTTTGTACTTCTCTTAGTAGAGCTTCTAGAGAGCATCGGTGTACGTTTTGATCATTATTGAACCCTTTGTTACCCTTCTTAGCCTTGTGCCCTGACACTTTGTGTGGGTTAGGAGCAGGAACATAGCGACCAGGTTGATTGTAGCAGTAGTCGTTTCTCCGGCGACGTACTTTATGGTTATTTTTTACCGCGGTGGTTATTGGTATCATGGTGTCATGGTAGATACCGTTGTTGTACATCATCTCTCAATGCTCCTATCCCTGATAACTCACCCTGTAACTGGAGTGAGTGCTCATGTTCAATATTCAAAACAGATGTCAGGACTCTTAGCGCTGCTCACTTTTGATGCCTCAAAGAGTTCTGATATTAGCAAACCAACGTGGGCTATAGGGCCCAAGGCGCGGGAATTCGCTGTAAACAAAAATGGCTGCTCTCCCTTTGTTAGCTTAACTTCTAATGCAAAGCTAGCCATTCTTGTACAATAATGTTTTTTAAGCACAAAACGGTCATTGGCGATTCTTCACCACAAAGGGTAATTTAACCCTGAAAGCTGAACTCACTAAGGGTTCCAGCAAAGGCGGGACTTCCGTTGCGCAAGGCGGGGATTTCTGCTGGAGACAAAGGAACATGCCTGTTTGGATTTGGAGAGGGATGTTCTCTCTCCTTAATTTACAAGAGGAAGTGATGTGTCAACCCCCCACCAGCTCACCCCTCTGTGGGTGAGAGAGGTCTGGTTACTGTCTTCCATTGCCAAGCTGATCTGACCCATTCGGATCCTCACAGGACAGTCATAACATTCTTATTGGTGTCCTTTAGTAGTGGTTTCTTTGCAGCGATTAGACCATGAAGGCCTGATTCACGCAGTCTCCTCTGAACAGTTGATGTTGACATGTGTCTGAAGCGTTTACTTGTGCTGCAATCTGAGGTGCAGTTAACTCTAATGATCTTGTCCTCTTGCAGCAAAGGTAACTCCGGGTCTTCCTCTCCTGTGGCAGTCCTCATGAGAGTCAGTTTCATCATAGTGCATGATGGTTTTTGAAACTGCACTTGAAGAAACTTTCACATTTCTTAAGTGCTCCATATTTACTGACCTTCATGTCTTATAGTAATGATGGGCTGTCATTTCTCTTTGCTTATGTGAGCTGTTCTTGCCATAATATGGACTTGGTCTTTTACCAAATAGGGCTATATTTTGTATACCACCCCTACTTTGTCACAGCACAACTGATTGGCTCAAACGAATTAAGAAGGAATGAAATTCTGCAACTGAATTTTTAAACAAGACACGTGTTAATTGAAATGCATTCCAGGTGATTACCTCATGAAGCTAGTTGAGAGAATGCCAAGAGTGTGCAAAGCTGTCATCATGGCAAAGGGTGGCTACTTTGAAGAATCTCAAGTAGAAAATGTATTTTGATTTGTTTAACTGTCTTGTGATTACAACATGATTCCAAATGTGTTATTTCATAGTTTTGATGTCTTCACTATTATTCTACAATGTAGAAAATAGTAAGAAATCCAGAAAAAACCATTGAATGATTAGGTGTTCAAATGTTTTGACCGGTAGTGTATATATATAAATAAAAGAAATGTCCCTTTTTCAGGACACTGCCTTTCAAAGATAATTAGTAAATATCCGAATAACTTCACAGATCTTTCTTGTAAAGGGTTTAAACACTGTTTCCCATGCTTGTTCAATGAACCATAAACAATTAATGAACACGCACCTGTGAAACGGTCGTTAAGACACTAACAGCTTACAGACGGTAGGCAATTAAGGTCACAGTTATAAAAACTTAGGACACTAAAGAGGATTTTCTACTTACTCTGAAAAACACCAAAAGAAAGATGCCCAGGATCCCTGCTCATCTGCGTGAATGTGCCTTAGGCATGCTGCAAGGAGGCATGAGGACTGCAGATGTGGCCAGGGCAATAAATTGCAATGTCCGTACTGTGAGACGCCTAAGACTGCGCTACAGGGAGACAGGATCGTCCTCGCAGTGGCAGACCACGTGTAACAACACCTGCACAGGATCAGTACATCCGAACATCATACCTGCGGGACAGGTACAGGATGGCAACAACAACTGCCCGAGTTACACCAGGAACGCACAATCCCTCCATCAGTGCTCAAACTGTCCGCAATAGGCTGAGAGAGGCTGGACTGAGGGCTTGTAGGCCTGTTGTAAGGCAGGTCCTCACCAGACATCACTGGTAACAACGTCGCCTATGGGCACAAACCCACCGTCGCTGGACCAGGCAGGACTGGCAAAAAGTGCTCTTCACTGACGAGTTGCGGTTTTGTCTCACCAGGGGTGATTGTCAGATTTGCGTTTCTCGTCGAAGGAATGAGCGTTACACCGAGGCCTGTACTCTGGAGCGGGATCGATTTGAAGGTGGAGGGTCCATCATGGTCTGGGGCGGTGTGTCACAGCATCACCGGACTGAGCTTGTTGTCATTGCTTGTTGTCATTGCGGGCAATCTCAATGCTGTGCTTTACAGGGAAGACATCCTCCTCCCTCATGACCCTCCAGCATGACGATGCCACCAGCCATGCTGCTTGTTCTGTGCGTGATTTCCTGCAAGACAGGAATGTCAGTGTTCTGCCATGGCCAGCGAAGAGCCCGGACCTCAATCCCATTGAGCACGTCTGGGACCTGTTGCATCGGAGGGTGAGGGCTAGGGCCATTCCCCCCAGAAATGTCTGGGATCTTGCAGGTGTCTTGGTGGAAGAGTGGGGTAAAATCTCGTAGCAAGAACTGGCGAATCTGGTGCAGTCCATGAGGAGGAGATGCACTGCAGTACTTAATGCAGCTGGTGGCCACACCAGATACTGACTGTTACTTTTGTCCCTTTGTTCAAGGACACATTATTCCATTTCTGTTAGTCTGTGGAACTCCACATGACTGTGGAACTTTTTCAGTTTGTCTCAGTTGTTGAATCTTGTTATGTTCATACAAATATTTACACATGTTAAGTTTGCTGAAAAAAACGTAGTTGACAGTGAAAAGACGTTTCTTTTTTTGCCGAGTTTATAAGTTCAGGAAATGTTTATGTTGTTTTTTTACAAATATTTTACCCCTTATTTTTTGAGGCACAAAATTATCTCCATACTTCTTTTTGTTTGTATGGATTACATTCAGATGAATCGCTTGACACTTGTGGGGGTTGTAGAGCAAAACAGAGAACACCATCATGCTCGCTAGAGTCTCCCTATTCCAGAGTGGTCATATAATAATAATAATAATGACAATAATAACAATTTGTAGGCCAAACCATTCGGACACTACAGACTTTTTCGTGAGTAGACCTAAAAAGGCCACCATAGTCGGAAGCTGTGGATTGAAACACAGTCCATGCAAAACATCTGATATCTCTATCTTACTGGATTATGATGGGGATGTCTTTATTATGTTACTTAAATTGACGTACCAGTGCGTCACTGGACAATTAAGGAATAAAATATGCCAAATAACATTACTATATGCTTTTAAACTATTTCATTCTTAAATGTATTTCAAAATACTTATATTTTTAAATATTTCTGAAAATCTCCATTTTGATTTACACTGGAAGTATGATAGATAATGACAATCTTAAATCTTCAATGTGGCTGTTGGAGACAATTGTACTAACTATACTGAACAGAAATATAAATGAAACATGCAACCATTTCAATGATGTTACTGAGTTATAGTTCATATAAGGAAATCAGTCAATTGAAATAAATTCATTAGGCCCTAATCTATGCTTTTCACATGACTGGGCAGGGGCACAGCCAATAATAATTAGTTTTTAGGTGAAGAAGCTGGATGTGGAGGTCGTGGGTTGGCGTGGTTACACGTGGTCTGCGGTTGTGAGGTCGGTTGGACGTACTGCCAAATTCTCTAAAATGACATTGGAGGGGGCTTACTGTAGAGAATTTTACATTGAATTACCTTATCTCAATTGACAACAGCTCTGGTGGACATCCCTGCAGTCAGCATGCCAATTGCACAATCCATCAAAACTTGAGACTTCTATGCCATTGTGTGTGACAAAACTGCATATTTTAGAGTTGTCTTTTATTGTCCACGGCACAAGGTGCACCTGTGTAATGAACATGCTGTTTAATCAGCTTCTTGATATGCCACACCTGTCAGGTGGATGGATTATCTTGGTAAAGGTGAAATGCTCACTAACAGGGATGTAAACAAATGTGTGCGCACAATTTGAGAGAAATAAGCTTTTTATGCATATGAACAATTTCTGGGATCTTTTATTTCAGCTCATAAAGCATAGGACCAACACTTTACATGTTGCATTTACATTTTTGTTCAGTATATGTTGACACCAAATGTCATGCATTTTCACCAAACATAAATCTTATGGCCAAGATCCCGTTACCGGGAGTGATATAACAACAACCAGTGATAGTACAGGGCGCCATATTCAAAAGAACAGAAATCTCATAATTAAAATTCCTCAAACATACATGTATCTTATATCGTTTTCATGGTAGTCTTGTTGTTAATCCCACCACAGTGTCTGATTTCAAATAGGATTTACAGGGAAAGCACCACAAACGATTATGTTAGGTCACCAACAACTCACTAAAATACACAGCCAATTTTACCAGCCAAAAGAGAGAGAGAGAAAAAGCACATATAGAGATAAAATGAATCACTAACCTTTGATAATCTTCATCAGATGACACTCATAGGACTTCATGTTACACAATACATGCATGTTTTGTTTGATAAAGTTCATATTTATATTAGAAAATCTGAGTTTACATTGGCGTATTAGATTCACTAGTTCCAAAAAACATCCAGTGATTTTGCATAGCCACATCATTCAACAGAAATACTTATCATAAATGTAGATGATAATACAAGTTATACACATGGAATTATAGATATACCTCTCCTTAATGCAACCGCTGTGTCAGATTTCAAAAAACTTTACAGAAAAAGAAATGCATGCAATAATCTGAGACGGCGCTCAAAAGTAAAAACACCACAGCCGCAAAGATGGCGTCAACATAAACAAGAAATTACATGATAAATATTCCGTTACCTTTGATGATCTACATCAGAAAGCACTCCAGGAATCCCAGGTCCACAATAAATGTTTGTTTTGTTCGAAAATGTCTGCTATTTATGTCCAAATACCTTATTTTGTTTGCGCGTTTGGTATACATATCCAAACGCTAATTCTGGTCAGCGTTATATCGGACAAAAACTTCAAAAAATGATATTACCGGTCGAAGAAACATTTCAAACTAAGTACAGAATCAATCATTAGGATGTTTTTAACATATAGCTTCAATAAAGTTCCAACCGGAGTACTCCTTCTTGTCTTCGTGAGCAATGGAACGCAAGTGACTACCACGAGGAATAAACATGATCAGAAAATGGCTAATTGCCAGACTGATTCTGCTATCATTCACTCCCACAACATCATAGAAGTCTCATTATAATTTCTATTGATGGTTGACATCTAGCGGAACCCCTAGGCAGTGCAACATCATTCATATCTCAAGGGGATTTCATTGGGGACTGGTGAATACGTTCAAGCTCAGATTTCTGACTTCCTGTTTTGATTTCAACTCAGGATTTTGCCTGCCAATATGAATTCTGTTATACTCACAGACATCATTCAAACAGTTTTAGAAACTTTAGAGTGTTTTCTATCCAATACTAATAATAACATGCATATATTAGAAACTGAGACTAAGGAGTAGACGGTTTACTTTAGGCACCTTGTTCATCCAAGCTACCCAATACTGCCCCCCAGCCATAAAAAGTTAATGTGAAGGTGGATATAGGGAGATATGAGTCATTAATTGTGAAATGGTAGAGTAGGACACACTGCTCTCTCCTCTATCTACTCTATACACAGATGATAATGGCAATGTATCCCTGAGTGACAAGATGGCTCCCGATTGTGAAAGCTTTTTTTAGTTTTGGTTAATGACACCATGGCAGTGTCAGAATTTTCTCCCTTTCTCTTTTTTTTCCTTCACATTCTTGCTTTCTCTCTCTTCTCCAACACTTTATCTCTCTATCTTCATCTGTATCTCTTACTCACTTATTTCTGTGTCTCACACTTTCCCTTTCACTGCCTCTCTCACACTTTCTCTCTCTCCCATGCTCTCTCTCCCCTTCTCTCTCCTCTCTCTGAAGTGGGAGTGAGAATTGAACCTGGCTCCCTGCTGTGTTTTATCCCCAGAGGTGTTTTAAACTGGGACTCTTTTCAACATTCTCTTCAATAAGCTACTTATCTCTTTTCTTCTCTTCAAAAACTACACATGTTGCAGAAAACATGTCATATATCGAGCTTCTTCCAACTTTCAGACTTCCGATGTGTGCGTTTTGTTGCAGATTAGGTTTTGATACAGGAGTAGTTTATGGTGGTTAATGAGATATAGGAGAGACAAATTGCTCCGAACAAAAACGATTTGATCAAGGACGAGTTGTGAAATGTGACACCTTTAAAATATTAAAAACTTTTAAACACTGCTAATGTTCAATTAGAGGTCACCAAATGACGAAGCTACAGACATATCCAGAAAGATTCTGAAAATAATGTTGCTCTAACATTCCACTTTTCTTTTTGTCCCTGCCTTCCATAGAGGATGAGCTGCAGCTACCTTCTGTGCACCATCCTCCTGTTCGTAGCCGTCCTACTGGCCGTCACGGTAACCGGCACCATCCTCTTCATGAACCACAACCAGGCCCCGCCCATGTCCGACGGCCCTCCCCACATCTCCACCAATCAGGACGAGGCCAACGCCCTGGTCACCGTGGAAAGGGGCGATGGCTCGCGCATCAACATATTTATTGACCCCAACTGTCCTGACTACAATGGGAACTTCCTGCGCCTGGAGGGGGTGCAGACATCGCTGCTCCACTCGCTGACTGACCACGACGCTGACCTGAAGTCCGTCAAAGGTCAGGACCGGGCACTGCTGGTCAATCTAGCTGAAGAGGTGGCCAAACTGTCGGCCCACGCTGGTCAGCTGAAAATGGACTACGAGTCTCTGAGACGAGGCCAGGGGAGTTTGGGACAGGACCTGAACACACTGCAGACAGAGCAAGGACGTCTCATACAGGTGAGGTACTACACGCTACAGACATGTTGCCTAAAAATACTGAAACACACTCGACACTAGTCTGAGACAAGAGTCTCAGAGACGAGGACAGGGGAGTTTGGGACAGGACCTGAACACACTGCAGACAGAGCAACACTGTAAAATGAATCTAGTTGATTCAACTAATTATCATTTAGTCACTGGTTCCACAGCCTTTTTTAATTTACTAAACTTTTCAGTCAAAGTGTAACCTGAACTAAACATTTTACATTTTACTTGAGTAAATGTAGGTTAGGGACACACACATGTTCAATTACTGCTTTTAACATACAATATTTTCAACATGTTGTGTATGTTCATTTATACAGTAAATGTCCCTACCTGGGATTTGAATTCATAACCTTGTGGTTTATTACATTCCTATCTTTATTCCGCTCCACCGTGTCTGTGTCGATGACAGATTCCAACATGTATTCCTATACTTCAAAGTAAATCAAAGCTCTGCTAAAAGCACACTAAAAGTACACTCAATAAATACTGTAGTCAACAGACACTAATAAACAGCCCAAAACACACTCTGTGACACACTTGATTTGACACACGTATGCGCACCCTGACTAAACTACTCTGGGGCAGGACCTGAACACAGCAGGGCGGACTCATACAGTTAAGATACGACACAATACAGTGCAGGCAGGGTTTACAGTACTGGATATTTGTCTCTGTCTGAGGCTGCTTGACTGACAGGATGTATGAAAGGGCTCAGGAAGTGGGTTAGACAGAGTGAGTGTTGACTGACAGTCTATTTGGTCATTTGGGATGTAACCTGAGAGTGTGAGAAAATGTGTACTTGTCGAGCTGAAGAAACCTATTACCAAGCACTGGGAAAAGATAACTGACAAATGTTCCATATTTTCCATGGATTTGTTCAACTGGGCCTTCATTAAACTACACACAGAATCTACATGTTTTCACAAAGCTTTCCCTCCTGCACTTCTCCCCGTTCTCTCGCTTCTACCCTTCTCGTCTTATTCTCTCACAAAGCCATGATGACGCAAACTGAGTTCTACGTTCGCTACATACTTCAGCCATGGTTGAAGTCGTTTGTGGTGAAGTCAAAATGAGGGTTGTTGTGCAAAACAAAGTCATCAACGGTTAGATCATCTCTAACCAATCAGAGTATCAAAGCCTACGGCACATTTTCAAAACGCTGCTTTACCTCCGGGGCAAGGAGTTTGGGTAGCCAGGCAAACGATTCCCTTGCCACGCTCCCTTTCATTCTGTTCGCTACCCCTTTTCTGCTCATTCTCTCGTTAACACACAAAACAAGAGAGAATGGAAAAGAAAGTGAGGAAGAGAGGGGGAACAGAGAGGATTCTTCCTCCTGAGCAGCCGCTGCAGGAGCCAGTATATTGTGCTATTTAGGAAGTGAAACCAAGACATGGATTAGTGAGAAGCTTCCCGAACCTTTTAACGTTCTGTCCGTCTGGCTGTTCAAACAGAGCTGGAAAAGGGCCTTCTCTTTATCAAAGACCACGTTCAAACCAGACCAGGAACACCGAACACAGGCAGTGGATGGAGAAGGGGCGGGGGTTGGTGGGGATGGGGGGGTGATCAAAGCTGTGGTTAAAAAAAAGACACACAGGAGAGGGCTTTGCGTTGTGGAAGTATCGCTCCCAGTAAGCCATTTTATTTTAGGAGGAAGAGGGGCTGTGAGGGGAGGTAGTGAATGTCTGAGTCGACTCGGGGAAAAATCTGTCGATGTGCCATTGAGCAAGGTACTTAACCCTAATTGTGCATGTATGTTGCTCGGAGTAAGAGCGTCTGTTCTAATAGAGTGTCTGGTCCTGGTCAGTCCCTGGATGGGAGACCAGATGCTGCTGGAAGTGGCGTTGGAGGGCCAGTAGGAGGAACACTTTCCTCTGGTCTAAAAAATATCCCAATGCCCCAGGGACACTGCTCTGTGTAAGGTGCCGTCTTTTGGATGGGACGTTAAACGGGTGTCCTGCCTCTCTGAGGTCATTAAAGATCCCATGGAACTTATCGTAAGAGTAGGGGTGTTAACCCTGGTGTCCTGGCTAAATTCCCAATCTGGCCCTCAAACCATCACGGTCACCTAATAATCCGCAGTTTACAATTGGCTCATTCATCCCCCTCCTCTCCCCTGTAACAATTCCCCAGGTCGTTGCTGTTAATGAGAACATCCTCTCAGTCAACTTACCTGGAAAAATAGCGGATAAATAAAAATGTCAATAAATAATAAAATGTGAGCGTATTATATCTGTAAGCTAACAGAGCTGGGAGACTCCATCTTGTCATTTTCAGGGCCATCTTCTCATTTACACTAGCTAACCAAGGAATGGAAAAAGACCTACAGGAAGCGAAATGCAGATTCTTCCAGTGCTGCAAGACAATATGTTTCTATTAAAGTCGGAAAGTATTTATACCCCTTGAACCAGTGATTCCCAAACTCTGTCCTCGGGACCCCAAGGGGTGCAAGTTTTGGCCTTTGCCTTTAACACTAAACAGCTTATTCAAATGATCAAAGCTTGATGATTTGTTGATCATTTGAATCAGCTGTGTAGTTCTAAAGTAAAAACCAAAATGCGCACCCCTTGGGGTCCTGAGGGCCGAGTTTCGTGAACCTTGACTTATTTCACGTTCTTGTGTTGCAGCTTGAATTCAAAAGGGATTACATTTATATTTTTGTCTCACGCATCTACACAAAATACACCGTAATGTGGAAACCTAGTTTTTGAAATTTTACCAAATTTATTGAAAGGAAACACATAAATATCTCACTTACATAAGTATTCACACCCCGAGTCAACACTTTGTAGATGCACCTTTGGCGGCGAATACAGCGTTGTCTCTGGTTTTTGGATGTTTTTTCTGAGCCCTGATCATGAGGAGGCCCGAGAGATGATCATGATGGCGCCGACAGAGATGGTCGCCTCGCTTCAGGTCCTTAGGAAACTATTCAGAAATGTGTTTTTTTATTTGTTATTTCTTACATTGTTAGCCCAGAAAATCTCAAGTGTTATTATATACGGCCGGGAAGAACTATTGGATATAAAAGCAACGGCAACATACCAACATTACGAGCAGGAAAATGACTTTCCCAATGCGGATCCTTGTTCGGACCTCCACGCTGGACATGGGATCTTATCCCAGAGCCGACCCAAAACACTCTGGCTGCCGCAGGAGAGGCAGACGGAGTGGCCTACTGGTCAGACTTAGAAGGCAAGCACACCATTCAGCATACCATTCAGCATATTACGCTCTAGACAAAAAGAAAACCAGCCCCGTCGCAGACATCGAGTTCTTGCTCCTAGACAAATTAAACAACTTCTTTGCTCGCTTTGAGGACAATACAGTGCCACTGGCATGGCCCTCTACCAAAGCCTGTGGGCTCTCCTTCTCCATTGCCAACGTGAGTAAAACATTTAAACGTTGTGAGCGTACCAAGTAATTAGGCGTCACTCTAAAGCGGGAAGGTGGAATAAACGAGTCAGGAAAAAGGTTTTTCTGATTGAACACGGTTCTCTATTGAGAGTATTTTGTCAACAAAAACATTCAAACATAATCAATGAAAAATATTCCAAGGAAAAACACACATCTTCTTCTCCAGATGAAACAAGAACACAATAGGATAATCTTTAAACTACAACAAACATAAATCACGGTTTTGTCACCGTCTTAGTGGTTCCTTCAGCACAGCTTCTCTCTCTCGGTGGCCCTCTTCCAGAGATAGTTTCCCCTCTCTTTTATAGGGGAAGGAGAGTATCTCATTAGTACCGTCAGCTGTGCTTAATTGACTCTGGTTACCTTGTCTCCCAGGCTCTGTTGGGCAACTATCCATGAGCCCAGCCTGCCCTCTAGTGGTCCGTCCACATACCTTCCCCCCCAGGACCGAACCGGAGGGTCGGGCGCCAGACGCACCGTCTTGGTCGCGTCGGGACAGCGCGTCTGCATTCCCGTTCCTCGATCCGGCCCTGTGGATGACATGGAAAGAGAATGGTTGTAAAGACAAAAACCATCTGGCTATTCTGTTGTTATTGTTTCTCTTACCAGCCATCCACGTGAGGGGCGCATGGTCAGTAACTAATGCAAACCTCCGACCCAGTAGGTAGTACCGGAGATAATCGAGGGCCCACTTGATGGCTAAGGCCTCTTTCTCTACGGTCGCATACCTCTGTTCCCGATCGCTGAGTTTCCTACTAATGAAGAGAATCGGCTTCTCTGCTTCACCTTTACCCTGAGCTAGTACGGCCCCGAGCCCTGTATCCGAGGCGTCGACCTGCACAATGAACTCTTGTGAGAAGTCCGGAGCCTGTAGAACGGGATCAGAACACAGGCCATCTTTTAACAATTGAAAGGCCTCTTCCGTCTCGTCTTTCCACTCTACCTGGTTTGGCAGGTTTTTCCTGATGAGGTTTGTGAGGGGGTTGGCAATGGTTGCATATCCCGGGATAAAACGGCGATAATATCCTGTTATCCCTAAGAAGGCCCGAACGTCTCGCTTGGTCCGGGGTCGAGGCCAGTCACGAATTGCCCTGGTCTTCTCTGCCTGTGGGCGTATTTTCCCATTCCCACGGTGTACCCCAGGTATTCCGCTTCGGACAAACCCAGGCAGCATTTATTTGGATTGGCTGTCAACCCTGTGGCTTCCAAACTCACGAGCACCGCCCGTAATCGCAGGAGGTGACTATCCCAGTCCTCGCTGTGGATGACCACATCGTCTATGTGCGCCGCTGCATACTCTTGATGGGGCCGTAGAATGGCATCCATGAGGCGTTGGAAGGTTGCAGCGGCACCGTGCAGTCCGAAGGGCATCCTCACATACTGGAAAAGCCCCTCTGGAGTGGCGAAGGCAGTCTTTGGGCGATCCTCCGAGCCACCGGCACTTGCCAATATCCCTTCGTCAAATCCAGGGTAGTGATGAACTTGGCCTTTCCTAAGCGCTCCAAGAGTTCATCCACGCGGGCATGGGATACGCATCGAATGTAGAGATGGCATTCACGCCCCTAAAGTCGTTGCAGAGTCTCATACTACCATCGGATTTGGGGACCAGGACTATGGGACTGGACCACTCACTCGTCGAGGGCTCGATCACGCCCATCCTCAACATCTCCCTCACCTCTTTCTTAGCGATGACTCTGCGAGCCTCAGGAATCCTGTAAGGGCGGATATGCACCTTCTTGCCGGGTTCAGTGTGGATATGGTGGAACAGGACATCTGTTTGTCCTGGGAATGGAGAGAATATTCGACCGAAGTTCATAATCAGCTTGTCTAGCTGTCTTGACTGCTCCGGTAGGAGAGTTTGGCCACGGCGCACCTGTGGTAGAGCCTCCTCTTTTCCTTTGCCCTCCAGGGCCATCAAAGCCACCTCCTCCTCTCGTCCATGGTATGTCTTCAGCAGGTTTATGTGATAGATTTGGACCTTCTTCCTCCTGTCAGGTTGCTTGATGAGGTAATTGACCGGTGAGACCCTTTTCATTACCTCGTAGGGCCCCCTCCACTGCGCCAGCAAGCGATGTTCGGCCGTGGGCACAAGCACCATCACTTTCTCTCCCACGGTGAACTCACGGGGGTCGCAGACTTATCATAGGCCCGGCCTTGGGTCCTTTGGGCCTTCTCCATATGCTCCTTGACTATGGGCCACACTGCTGACAGGCGGTCTCTCATCAGGGTAACGTGTTCTATTGTGGATCGAAAGGGGCATGGTTGGGTCTCCCAGGTCTCCTTGGCTAAGTCGAGGATTCCTCGACAGGGTCTGCCATAGAGCAATTCAAACGGAGAGAATCCAGTGGATGCCTGGGGTACTTCTCGCAGGGCAAACATTAAGTGTGGGAGAAGCATGTCCCAGTTTTTCCCATCTCGGGACACCACCCTTCTCAACATGCTTTTATCGTTTTGTTCAGCGTTCACACAACCCGTCTGTTTGAGGGTGGAATATGCTTGTACGTATCTGTTGAACCTGATATAACCGACACAAGTCCTTCATCAACCGGGACATGAACGGGTTCCTTGATCAGTCAAGATAGTCTTGGGGAGGCCCACACGAGAGAACATCAGGAATAACTCCTTGGCAATTCCCTTTGACGACATGTTACGCAGGGGTATGGCCTCCGGGAACTTGGTAGCGTAATCTATAACCACTAGGATGTACTCGTGTCCTCTGGCGGATTTTGGGAGGGGTCCTACGAGGTCCATAGCTATGCGTTCAAAGGGAGTCTCTATGATGGGGAGAGGAATCAAAGGGTTACGTAGGTGTGGCCGTGGGGCTGTACGTTGACATTGATCACACGTCCTACAATACCTGGCCACATCCCGGGTGACCCGGGGCCAATAGAATCTCTGCATGATTCTGTCAATAGTCTTGTCTCGTGCCAGGTGTCCTCCTAGGACGTGGGAATGGGCTAACTGTAGAACTGTATCTCTGTATGGCCTAGGCACCATTAGTAATTCCTGGTTTTCCCCCCTTCGTCGTACGACCCAGTATAAGAGACCCCGCCTGATTGCATAGTAAGGAAGAGGGGGCTCACCTGATCCGTCGACGTTCCTCCCGTCGATCACCTTCACCTTCCTCATGGCCTCCCTTAGGTCTGGGTCTCTATGCTGCGAGGTGCCGAACTGTCCCTTTAATTCCTGGGGCAGGTCGACCTCGGTAGAGGGATGTGGAGGTTGTTCCACATCCCCATCAGGGGTGACCGAGGAGAATCCCTTCCAGGTTCCCTCCTCGGATGGAGCTTCAAATATATCCCTTAACGCCTGGTTGCTCCTTCCTTCCTGCGTTGTGTATAGCCCTTCACATGTGTCTTCATCGGTGGTTTCTTGGAATATCTGTCGTAAACGTTGGGTCGCTATTTCTTCCTCTGCTGCAGAGGACGAGGACGCGGCTACGTCTCCTTGTAGGACTACTACCTCGGGCTTGGATTTTCTCTTCTTTCCTGTCCCCCTTCTTCCCGTGCATAACGTCATCTGCCGAAGCTCCTTATATAAGGGACAGTCTCTCCCGATCAATAATGGCACCTTCAGCTGTGGCACTTTCCCGGCCCTGACTGTACACCTTCCTTTTGGAGTGAGAATAGGCAGATTCACAGTGGGGTAATAGTGGGTGTCTCCATGGATACAGGATACGGCTACTTTGTCTGGTAGCAGTGTTGCGGAGGTCACCATCCGCTCCTCTACTAACGTAACCATACTTCCCGAGTCGAGAATAGCTACCACATCTTGTCCTTCGACTTGCACCGGAATCTCTGAGGCTGGGGCTATCTCTGCTAACCAACAGTGTTGATCCTGCCCCCTCAAAACGGGATGTGTGGGGGTAGGCAGTGATGACTCCGTGACCATGGGCTCATCCTTGCTAGGACATTGTGGGGCATAATGGTTGGGAGACTGACATTTATAACACCGACCCTGCTGTGTGGTGGCTGACTTCTCCCACCTCCGGGAGGGCTTGGACGTTTCGGTGGCGAGCGCGCCGGGGTGAGTCGTGGTACGGGATTGCAAGACTCCTTCCGTTCCTCCTTGTCACTTTTTAACAACTCCCCTGTAGACCGATATGTTTCCACCGCCTGGGCTATGTCGTCGGCTGACAACGGGTTGGCTTGCCCCACAACCCTTTGTAAGTCACTGGGTAATTCTCTCAATATCTTGTCCACTACGAGTCTCTATCACATGTCCTACTCCCTTTCCAGGTTCTAGCCACTGTTTCGTCAGTCGTATTAAGGCGAAGATCTGGGCACGGACGGGTTGATCAGCTGTATAGGTCCATTGATGGAACTTTACAGCCCTATCTCTGGCAGTCAGCTGGTACCGGGACAGGATCTCGGTTTTTAGTCGCCCATAGTCCGCAGCTTCGTGGGAATCCAGGTCAAAATAGGCTTCCTGAGCCACCCCGGTCAAAAGAGGGGCTAATGCGCTCGCCCATTCTGTGGGCGGCCACTCTTCCAAGGTGGCCGTCCTTTCGAAGGTCATGAGGAAGGCCTCAATATCATCCTCCTTGGAGAGACGAGGTAAGATGGCGTGAGCAGCCGCTCTTGGCTTAACTCTAGGTTCTTCTAGTCGGTTCAGCTGTTGTTGCAGGAGTTCTATGGTTGTCCGCTGTGCCGTGATCAATTGTTGTAGTAGGGCGTTATCCATTGTTCTTGAATGGTTCCTCCGGGTCTACTGGAAGAATCTTGATTTACTCACTTATCCTTGTGTCACTCGTCCACCTAATGCCCGCATCCTCCACCAATGTGAGCGTACCAAGTAATTAGGCGTCACTCTAAAGCGGGAAGGTGGAATAAACGAGTCAGGAAAAAGGTTTTTCTGATTGAACACGGTTCTCTATTGAGAGTATTTTGTCAACAAAAACATTCAAACATAATCAATGAAAAATATTCCAAGGAAAAACACACATCTTCTTCTCCAGATGAAACAAGAACACAATAGGATAATCTTTAAACTACAACAAACATAAATCACGGTTTTGTCACCGTCTTAGTGGTTCCTTCAGCACAGCTTCTCTCTCTCGGTGGCCCTCTTCCAGAGATAGTTTCCCCTCTCTTTTATAGGGGAAGGAGAGTATCTCATTAGTACCGTCAGCTGTGCTTAATTGACTCTGGTTACCTTGTCTCCCAGGCTCTGTTGGGCAACTATCCATGAGCCCAGCCTGCCCTCTAGTGGTCCGTCCACAACGTGTTAACCCTTGCAAGGCTGCGCGTCTTCAGAGCATGCGCAGACTAGCTGGCTGGTGTGTTTACGGACATATTCAATCAATCCCTATCCAGTCTGTTGTGCCCACATGCTTCAAGATGGCCACCATTGTTCCTGTTCCCAAGAAAGCTAAGGTAACTGAACTAAATGACTATCGCCCCATAGCACTCACTTCGGTCATCATGAGGTGCTTTGAGAGACTTGTCAAGGATGATATCACCTCCACCCTACCTGATACCCTAGACCCTCTCCAATTTACTTACCACCCCAATAGGTCCACAGACGACACATTCGCCATCACACTGCACACTGTCCTATCCCATCTGGACAAGAGGGATACCTATAAGAATGCTGTTCATTGAATACCGCTCAGAATTTAACACCATAGTACCCTCCGAACTTGTACCCTCCGAGCTTGAGTCCCTGGGTCTCGACCCCGCCCTGTGCAGCTGGGTCCTGGACTTTCTGACCGGCAGCCCCCAGGTGGTGGAGGTAGGAAACAACATCTCCACACCGCTGATCCTCAACACTGGGGCCCCACAAGGTTGCATTCTCAGCCCTCTCCTGTACTCCCTGTTCACTCATGACTACGTGGCCATGCAGGCCTCCAACTCAATCATCAAGTTTGCAGATGACACCAGAGTGATAGGCTTGATTACGAACAACGATGAGATGGCCTACAGGGAGGAGGTGAGGGCCCTTGGAGTGTGGTGTCAGGAAAATAACCTCTCACTCAACGTCAACAAAATGAAGGAGATGATCGTGGACTTCAGAAAACAGCAGAGGGAGCATTCCACCATCCACATCGACGGGACAGTAGTGGAGAAGGTGTAGAGTGTTAAGTTCCTCGGCGTACACATCATGGACAAACTGAAATAGTCTCCATCCACTGCCTGTTCACCCCCGCTATCATCCAGAAGGCGAGGTCAGTACAAAGCTGGGACTGAGATACAGAAAAGCAACTTCTATCTCAAGGCCATCAGACTGTTAAACAGCCATCACTAACATAGAGTGGCTGCTGCCAACAAACAGACTCAAATCACTGGCCACCTTAATCATTTGAATAAATGGATTTGATAAAGCTATCACTAGTAACACTTTAAATAAAGCCACTTTATTAATAATGTCTACATATCCTACATTACTCATCTCCTATGCATATACTGTATTCAATACTATCTACTGCCTCTTGCCTATGCCGCACGGCCATCGCTCATTCATATATTTATATGTACATGTTCTTATTCATCCCTTTACATTTGTGTGTAAGGTAGTCCTTGTGAAAGTTTTAGTTTACTTGTTAGATATTACTGCACTGTTGGAACTAGAAGCACACGCATTTCACATTAACATCTGCTAACCGTGTGT